>NC_056743.1:1921360172-1921625172 GCF_019279795.1 Protopterus annectens | reverse complement strand
CCTGGAATGTTGTTGGGACCCATGGAGGCTGTATTTTTGGCTTTAGTGTGAGCAGTAAGGACCTGTTCCCTCATAATGACCAGTAAGGGGATGGTTGCGGATATTTCTTTGGGTCCAGTAGGAGGAGGTGGGGGGAGAGGTTTGAACTGAACTTGTCGGCCAGCAGGTTTGCTATAGTTTCAGGCTGGGTGTAAGTATTACCGTTCATGATTAACTTGGCACGTTGCTAAACATTTCCCCTGAGGTTTCGAACATAATTAAAAAAAGCCTTATTGTTATCTTTCATCTAGGAAGCTATCTTTGCCTCATAGTTTACTTTGGCAGATTTTAACCAGCTCTCTAATTTGTTTGTTTAGACTGGTGAGTGTCTTTTTGCACTGTTTTATCTGTTCCTTCTTGGCTTTTGAGAGGATTTGTTTCCTTTTGTTGAATAACCTGTTTATGCTAGGGGTCCGCCAGGGTGGTTTACTTTTGCCAGTAATCATAGGTTTGACTTGGACAGGTACTGCCTCCTCTATGCAGCTATGAATGTGGTTGTACAGTGCTTTTTTGCTCAGCTCAGAGTATGCATCAGTGTTATATGGATTTGGAGGGGCTTAAAAGTTTAACAAGCTGTCACTTAGTTTGAAGTAGTAGGCCTTAGCAAAGTTCTTAACAGGTTCGGAGTTTGATGGGGGTTTTAGGTTAGTTCTAATACTAAAGGAGATCATTTTGTGGTCAAATATTACCAGGGAGGAGTTAATGCACAAGAGGGAGCAGCAATCCCCCCCCCCCCACACCATGTTTGTGAGTACTAGGTCTAGGATATTTACCTCTAGTTGGGGAGCTAAGTAGTTGTTCCAGGCTATTTCTGCTGACAAACTCCAAAAACCTCTGAGCAAGAGAATTATGGGTCATATAAGTCTCCAAATTTATCCAGGAGTAGTTGAAGTCAACAATAAGTATGGTGTTAGGCTTGTTGAAGGTTGTCCTTTCTTCTTACCTTCACAAGAAATGAACAATTGATCCAAAGATCTCAAAGATTTAGTTTATCAAGATATTAGCTGAGTTGTCTGTGGACATCCAAGGTATGGAGTATCCTTTCTTCTTCATTTTCATCTGCAGGAGAGAACAAGGGGAGATGGATAGCATGGCTTAAAGTAAACTCAGATCCAACTTTAGGCATAAAAAAGGATGAGTTCTCAAAGTAATCTGTCCCTTTGAAAAATAAAGTAGGGTTGACTCACCATAAGAGCTTGCAACTCAGATACTCTTCTTGCAGCTTCAGAGCAGAAAGTAAAACTGTTTTCCATGTTAAGAACCTCAAATCAGCTGGGTTAGCTAGTCCAAATGGAAGTGTTAAGTTCTCTAACACAAAAAGATACTTAAGAGGGGTCATCACTTTTCTTGGAGTCCTAGTATGCAAAATTCCTTTCAAAAACATTTTGATATGAGACTGCACTGAAAGAGGAGGATCCATGAGCAGAGATGTTGAAATGGCTGATAAATGAACCCTGACAAAGGAGTAAGAAAGGCCATAGAATATTAACTCACACATATTGTAAAACCAGAGAACAACTAGCCCTGAATGGGTGCTGGTTATGTTGTTAGTACCAATCAGAAAACCTTTTTCCATTTGCTAATATATGATTTTCTAGTAGCAGGTTTTCTTGCCTTGATTAATACCTGTTGTACTTCCTCAGTAAAGAGGTGCCTAAAGAGAATTAAGACCCTATTAGCCAGGCAGTCAACTGAAGTTGATCTGTTTCAGGGTTTATCAAACATCCCTGTTCTTGTGTGAATAGATCCAGTCTGTGAAAAAGATTCTGGTAATTGCTACTGGCCATCTCCAAAAGAAGGGAGAATGATGGTTACCTGGGCTAGAAGGGAGTCAACAGAAAGATCTTGGAGGATTCCTCCTGAATATCCAGAAGTACCCTGGATATTAGTGGAAATAGTGGAAAATCATATAGGAACATTTTTGTCAAAGGAAAAGAAAAGGCATCTGTATTCCAGCCCTTCTTGCATGGAGTCCTGGAGCAGAATCTTGTCAGTGGATTATTCAGAGAGGAGGCAAAGAGGTCTACCTGAGAATGTCCCCACAGATAGATCAAATTCTGGAAGACCCCTGATCTAGTTTCCATTCATGAGGGTCTGCCCTGGCCCTGCTCATCTTGTCTCCACACAGTTTTGCTCTCATGGAATGTAGGATGCCTATAGAGTGAGACGGGACTGTGAAACAATATCCCAAGCTAACATAGCTAGTCTGCAAGGAGGGTACAACCTGGTTTCCCTTTGCTTGTTTATGTACCACATGATGTTGGTACTGTCTGTAACAACTTGAAGAAGTCCCACAGACCAAACATGATTCATAGAGCTGAGTGTCTTGATCAGGACAAGCTTCTCTTTGACAATTATGTTATTGCATCCCACATACTTTGCATATTTATCCCTCATGAAACTGCTCCCCAAGCAAAGTCTGAGGTGTCTAAGGTGCTGGACAGCTATGGAAAAGGGAGGGAGAAGGGGAGACCTGGATTTAAGGATATCTGTTATCTCCACCAAATGACTTATTTTCTGACAAACCTCAGCACTGGGATTTGAAATGACAAAGGGTATTGGTGCTGAGATTAATTACTTACTTACTTATCTTTCTAATATGGAGTCTTGCCAGGGGTATCATGAGAATCACAGATGCCATGAGACCTAGAATACTGAGGTATTCCCTTGGAGTGACTGACGTCTGAGTAGAAAACCTTACAAATAAATGCAAACAAAGATCTGTTATTTCCTGTGGAAGAAAAGATCTTTGAACTCAGGTATATAGTTGACATCTCAGGAATACAATCGTGTGTGAGGAAGTCAAGGAAGACTTTTGAATGTTCTCTTGGAATCCCAGCTTGTGTAAGAGATCTCTCACCCAAGAGAGAGGTTCCTGACACTTTGAAAAAGACTGCAAAGATAAGAAAGTCATCTAAATATAGAAAAATGTGGATACCCTGTAGCTTGCAATGAGCTATAACTTTAGCTAGACACTTTGTGAAAACTCTTGGTGTAGTGGATAATCCAGAGGGTAAGGCAAACAACTGATAATGTGATCCAGACACACAAACCTTAAGAAACATCTGAAGTCTTAATGACTGGAGATGCAATGATAAGCATCTTTTAAGTCTAGTTTTACCAGGAAACTTGAAAGAGGAAGAAGGGGTAACAGGTTGTATAGTGACATCATTATGAGCTTGGGCAATCACAAACAGGTTTAGGAAAGGAAGATGCAGAACTGGTCTCAAGCATTTTCTTTTTCTGGCACTAAGAACATCCTTGAATAAAATCCCTTCCCCACCAGGGAACAAGGAGCTGGTTCTATCACTCCTTGGGACAGCATGGGATGAAGGACCAATGGAAACAAAAGAATCTTATCAAAGGATAAGGAATGATCCTCTGGAAAGGAGAAATTTCCTCCCACTGCCATCTGTAACCTTGATAAACGATCTTCAGGAAACTTTTCCCAAACAGAAAAATGGGAATTCAGACTTTCTGAAAGAAAAAAAGGAGTTAGGGGGGCAACGGGTCACAAGGTCTCTTGAAAAGTCATTCAGACTTATTAGTCTATCCTTGGTTTTAGGTGGTTTAAGGGTTCTTTTTGGAAGCATCTTGCCATTTCTTCATAATATGCTGCTAACCTGTATCTTGTTGAGACTACTTAAACTGTTTTTTTAACTTTACTGAATTATCACTTGTGACACAGACAAATTTACATTTATATAAAAACAAACTGTATTAACAAGTACACATTTACAAACATTACATTTCACATGCATTGCTATATATCATATAACCTAAGCAACAATGCATAAATTAATTCCTGAAGTTTGCTTTTAAACAAGAAACATTTTTATTAAACCAGCACTTATGACACAGACAATCATACATCTATATGAATGAAAACATTCCACACAACACAATCCCAGTTGCAAGAATTTTACATCACAAATTATACTAACACACACCCAGCTGCAAACATTACACATCACTTATAATCTACCCAATCATGTCCAGTCAAACATTACATAGCTCATTTAAGTCCTGCCTTCATTTAATCCTCATTTCTCCCCATATGTACTGTTCCCACAATTCCATTTTTTTCCTATGTAGTTTGCCCCTACCCTTTTCTAAATATCTCCGTTCTAATTGTTTTATCTATGTTACTATATGCACTAATTTTAGTATAGTTGGTTTAGATTTTGATTTCCATTTTCTAGTAATTGATTTTTTTGGCAGCCACCATATTTAAACCCAACAAGGCCTTACCATGTCTAGGCAATTCCGATTCTGCATCACAGCTCAGAAAAATCATCCCCCTTGTCACACCAAACTGCCCACCCAGCATCTCTGATAGTGCATTCCACAGAGAAACCTTAAAGTCCACCAACTTAATGCACTCCCAGAAAATATATTCCCAAATACCTCTTTCTTCCCAGTCACACCTCCAAAATTTGCTGTCTACCTTAGGTAAAATTTTCTGGAGTCTGCTTCAGGTATAAAAATATCTATGCAAACATTTCCAAGCAAACATCCTAAATCTTCTAGATTTTATTGCATATTTGGGAGACATACATATATCCTCCCAATTGTTTCTTTGTGAATTGTTAATCCAATTTCTTCTTCCAATCTTTTCTAACCTCCTCTGATTGATTCTTATAGTTATCATGCAATATTTTATAAGCTCTACTAATTATTCATTTTGTAATGGCAGCTTCTGTTCTAGATTCTACTAACAACTCTAACAATTTTGGTCTTTCATTTAGGACCCCATACTTCTTTCTCTTTGCCTATACTCTGATATCAATCCTTGATAGGGAAGTTAATCTCTAATCTGAAGTCCAGATAAATTCTTGGCATTTTCCCATTCTATCATCTTTCCCTCTCTAGTTATTTGCTCCCAATAAAAAACTGTATCCCCCGTCTGTACAGAATCCAATGAAGGCGATCCCACCAGTGTAGCAGTAAATCACAATGTCAAATTAGACTCTTCAGTCCATAAGTACAAACACCAAGTTTATTAACAAAGTGCAGTGGTTCCATTAAGCGCTTTCATTTCCAAACATACGGAAACTTCCTCAGAATAACACTGCCATAAAAAACAGCCCACATATATATATATATATATATCAAAAGTTAATTGATTAATTATTTAATTAAAACAAGATATATAAATTTAAAGGTCCATACTTGAAAAACTTTTGGTTGTTCAGTTAATATGTAATAGTAAATTATAATAATGTATATTAATAATAAAATAGTGTTTAAATAAAAACAACATTGGACCCATATAAAACACAATAAAACCATGTAAAGAAACATGTATATGAAAAAGCAGATAAAAAAACATTAATATCTACTTTCAGCTTGTATCTATTGTGAAATGTGTGTATATATTTATAAATAAATAACTGAAGTCCACTAAATATTCATAACAGCTCAAGTAAATTCAAAATCACAAATAATAATTTATTAATATCACTAGCTAAGATAGTTCAACTTAAAAACATGAATATTTAAGATTAAAAATGTGTTCAAAAATCAAAATTATATTGTAATCTTATTTTGAAATAATCAAATTATATAAGTCAGTAATGTGTAATATAAATATATAGTGTATAGTGTAAAGTTGTGTAATATCATAATATATAATATGTAATATGCAAAAAATAATCATAATATCATAACCTATTATTATAATAGTGTACTATAATATAATAGTTGTAATATAGAGTTGCACTGAAAAATAGAATAAACAACACTATAAAACTTAGTGTAAGAGTCATTTCTTGTGGTTATACATTTTTCTTTTAGTTTTATTTGCTTTTAATTTTAAAGCTGGTATCAATGATACATGGTCATTCAAGCCAGGGGGTATATTCGAATCCAGCCTTAGTTGCCAAATAAGTTCCTTATAACTAACCTGGTTTTCCCAATATCCCCCTCTGTTGTTTCTAGGTACCTTTTCTAATACCCAGAACTTGAAATTAGCCTCCTTACATGTTAAGGTGTGACAAAAAATGGCATTGGTGTCCTTTTTCTTGTTGATGTCGTACATGTGTTCATAAATTCTTTGACGTAAATATCTTTCTGTCTTGCCCACATAATAACACCAACATGAAGTACAATAAAACAAATATACTACTCCACTGGTGTAACAAGTACAATACTGTTTCCCTTTTATAGTATATGGAATAGTTGGTAGTATTAAGTTGTCTATGTTGGATATGAATGTACATTGTGGGCATCTTCCACATCGAAAAGTACCTTTTTTCCTAGTGTCCATCTCCTGTTTATTCCTTTCAAAAATGGTTTTGAGATTAGGTCCCCTTCTAAAACTATAACAGAGGTGTTTATCAAATATCCCTAAGGTATTAGGCATACTTTTAAAAATGTCCCATGTTTTATTAATGGCTTTTCTTATTAAATTAGTGTTAGTATTGTATGTCGTAATAAGAAATGGTGTATCCAAAGTCATATTTGGAACAATGTTATTATCAAGATTTATATAATCATCTAACAAGTTGTTGTCACTATTCTTTATTTCAGTATTAAGTAAGGGAATATACTTGGTACCCCCATCCCATAACAACCTCTTGTTTTAAGGGAAGTATAATGGATTCAGGGTAGCCCCTCTCCAAAAATAATTTATGTATGTAGTCCAGTTCTTTGACCAAATCACTATATTCAGTTGTCATCCGGGCCGCCCTGACCATTTGTCCCTTAACTATGTTCTTCTTCTGTAGTGGTGGATGGTTACTAGAATTATAAAGGTAAGAGTTCGAGAAACATGTTTTTCTATATATACTAGATATGAAAGTTTTTTTAATATAATCCTTCCTAATAGTTAAATCCAAGAAGTGTATTTCATCCAAGTTAAATTTGTGTGTAAAATGCAAAAAAGAAGTAGAACTATTAAAATAATCTAAGGCTTTGAGAGCCTCATCATGTGTACCATTCCACACTATCAATATATCGTCCAAATAACGGTAGTATTGGACTACGTTAGTCCCAAACTTGGAATTAAAGACAAAATGTTGTTCCCAAAATAACATAACAATGTTGGCAAAAATGGGGACACAAGCTGCCCCCATTGCCACACCATCTAACTGTTTGTAAATGTCATCTTGAAAGTATATAAAGTTGTTTTTCAAAACCACTTCTATATTTTCCAGTATCAATCTGAACTCATTGTTGGTCAAAAATTTAAATTAAATTAGCATGTATTCGAACCATTCCAATCCAATATCGTGCGGAATAACAGAAAAAAGATCTTTCACGTCAATGGTCATAAACGAATAGTCAGGTTGAAAGGGCAATTGGTTCAGTTTCTTTAGTAAATCCCAAGAATCAATTAAGATATGTGTATAAAGTTTATAAAAAGGTTTTAACTTTGTATCTATGTAAATGGCTAATGGTTGTGTTTTTGACCCCTCAGACGTCACAATAGGTCTCATTGGGGGATCTTCTATATTTTTGTGAATCTTGGGAATACCAAACATAGTCGATAGAAAAGGTTTATCTACCTTCAAAAATCTGTAAAGTTTTTCTTCAATTAAGCCCTGGGTAAAGTTGTCTTCTATAATCATGTCGATCTTATGGTAAGCAATATTAAGTTCATTTTTAGAAACAATGGCATATCTTAGACTGAACAAATTCCCAAACGGTACTGTTTCGGGTTCTGTATTCTATAATGAGGTTGTGGACATTTTGAACAATTGTGGTTTAGCACTGATTAAGGCTATGATTAATAATAACAACTTACAGATTGGTGAATTAACCAACAAGATTGATAGCCTTAATAAAGAAATTATTGATGATTTGTTATTCACTGTTAGAGAATATAAACAAAATTATTTCAGACTGCTGAATGATGTTGATAATTCCATGGTAAAAAATTACAAAAGAAAAATGGGTAAACTAGAAAGGGACAACTGGGCCTATGAACATCAGCAGGCCTACCCTATAGGAAACACTACTAATAGTAATTATAACGGACTACCCTACAGACAACCTAGGAGAAAGGCCCAACATGTTCAACAACATCAAAACTACTACAACAACAGACACTATCAGTCAGAACAATGGGACAATGAGTTTAGGACTAGTGGTGGTACAAATATAGCTATGGATAATTACCATAAGGAAAATATAGACAACGAAACTGATGTCCCTTTAGAATCAGAGGGGCCAAGAAGGTCCGAAAGAATATGAAAATTGCATCCACACCCGACATATGCACAGGTGATGAACCAATATGCCTTGAGATAGAAAGGGAACACACTGTTGTAAACAACAACACCATTACTATCAGTAATGTTACCCTTGATAATACTTACAACAATGAGCTGGTTTTTACCAATCATAACCTTTTGGTTAATGAACACATTATGGATTTAGATGGCAAGGAATTGGATAACTTATCTAATACTCACAGTATTATAGGTTTAACGTCCTTAGACATTTCATTTAATTTAAATAACAATAATGAAGAATTGAACAACACTATTTGTACCATAGAACCTCACAGAAACACTATTTCTACCACAGAATTTCACAGAAATAATATTGTGACTAGACAGTTGGACAGTGAATTTTTTATTTATAATTATACTGATATGAATATTGAAGAGAGGCATTTTTCTTTATTTAAAAAAGGATTTACGTTTGTGCCAACTAGAAAGTTAGATATGGCAGAATTAATTTTGGACATAAAACTATTTACTAGAAATCTAAATCTAGAATTTTTGGCAAGGTTGAACAATGGTTCTGATGGTAATAATGAGACCACCACCAGCAGACATATATATGTTCTATCAAGGAGAAGCACATACAATCCCCCCTACAGAATGATATTAGTAATTTTGAAAATGTAGTTATCAAGGAGGTAAAAACCTTGATTCATAACACACATACTTTTGTTAAACCAAACCTTAGTATAGACGAACAACTGGTTTTGGAGGAAATTAAACAAAAATACTCAGACATCAGGATCATGAAACCTGATAAAGGGGGAGGGGTTGTATTAATGAACAACTGGCTATATACAACAAAAATGATGGAAATCTTAAATGGACATGGTAGATATACCATTGTTTCTAAAAATGAACTTAATATTGCTTACCATAAGATCGACATGATTATAGAAGACAACTTTACCCAGGGCTTAATTGATGAAAAACTTTACAGATTTTTGAAGGTAGATAAACCTTTTCTATTGACTATGTTTGGTATTCCCAAGATTCACAAAAATATAGAAGATCCCCCAATGAGACCTATTGTGACGTCTGAGGGGTCAAAAACACAACCATTAGCCATTTACATAGATACAAAGTTAAAACCTTTTTATAAACTTTATACACATATCTTAATTTATTATTGGGATTTACTAAAGAAACTGAACCAGATGCCCTTTCAACCTGACTATTCGTTTATGACCATTGACGTGAAAGATCTTTTTTCTGTTATTCCGCACGATATTGGATTGGAATGGTTCGAATACATGCTGATTGAATTTAAAATTTTGACCAACAATGAGTTCAGATTGATACTGGAAAATATAGAAGTGGTTTTGAAAAACAACTTTATATACTTTCAAGATGACATTTACAAACAGTTAGATGGTGTGGCAATGGGGGCAGCTTGTGCCCCCATTTTTGCCAACATTCTTATGTTATTTTGGGAACAAAATTTTGTCTTTAATTCCAAGTTTGGGACTAACATAGTCCAATACTACCGTTATTTGGACGATATATTGATAGTGTGGAATGGCACACATGATGAGGCTCTCAAAGCCTTAGATTATTTTAATAGTTCTACTTCTTTTTTGCAATTTACACACAAATTTAACTTGGATGAAATACACTTCTTGGATTTAACTATTAGGAAGGATTATATTAAAAAAACTTTCATATCTAGTATATATAGAAAAACATGTTTCTCAAACTCTTACCTTTATTATTCTAGTAACCATCCACCACTACAGAAGAAGAACATAGTTAAGGGACAAATGGTCAGGGCGGCCCAGATGACAACTGAATATAGTGATTTGGTCAAAGAACTGGACTACATACATAAATTATTTTTGGAGAGGTGCTACCCTGAATCCATTACACTTCCCTTAAAACAAGAGGTTGTTATGGGATGGGGTACCAAGTATATTCCCTTACTTAATACTGAAATAAAGAATAGTGACAACAACTTGTTAGATGATTATATAAATCTTGATAATAACATTGTTCCAAATATGACTTTGGATACACCATTTCTTATTACGACATACAATACTAACACTAATTTAATAAGAAAAGCCATTAATAAAACATGGAACATTTTTAAAAGTATGCCTAATACCTTAGGGGTATTTGATAAACACCTCTGTTATAGTTTTAGAAGGGTACCTAATCTCAAAACCATTTTTGAAAGGAATAAACAGGAGATGGACACTAGGAAAAAAGGTACTTTTCAATGTGGAAGATGCCCACAATGTACATTCATATCCAACATAGACAACATAATACTACCCACTATTCCATATACTATAAAAGGGAAACAGTATTGTACTTGTTACACCAGTGGAGTAGTATATTTAGTTTATTGTACTTCATGTTGGTGTTATTATGTGGGCAAGACAGAAAGACATTTACGTCAAAGAATTTATGAACAAATGTACGACATCAACAAGAAAAAGGACACCAGAGCACTTTTTCGTCACACCTTAACATGTAAGGAGGCTAATTTCAAGTTCTGGGTATTGGAAAAGGTACCTAGAAACAACAGAGGGGGAGATTGGGAAAACCAGGTTAGTTATAAGGAACTTATTTGGCAACTAAGACTGGATTCGAATATACCCCCTGGCTTGAATGACCATGTATCATTGATACCAGCTTTAAAATTAAAAGCAAATAAAACTAAAAGAAAAATGTATAACCACAAGAAATTACTCTTACACTAAGTTTTATAGTGTTGCTTATTCTATTTTTCAGTGCGACTCTATATTACAACTATTATATTATAGTACACTATTATAATAATAGGTTATGATATTATGATTATTTATTGCATATTACATATTATATATTATGATATTACACAACTTTACACTATACACTATATATTTATATTACACATTACTGACTTATATAATTTGATTATTTCAAAATAAGATTACAATATAATTTTGATTTTTGAACACATTTTTCATCTTGAATATTCATGTTTTTAAGTTGAACTATCTTAGCTAGTGATATTAATAAATTATTATTTGTGGTTTTGAATTTACTTGAACTGTTATGAATATTTAGTGGACTTCAGTTATTTATTTATAAATATATACACATATTTCACAATAGATACAAGCTGAAAGTAGATATTAATGTTTTTATATCTGCTTTTTCATATACATGTTTTTTTACATGGTTTTATTGTGTTTTATATGGGTCCAATGTTGTTTTTATTTAAACACTATTTTATTATTAATATACATTATTATTATTTAATATTACATATTAACTGAACAACCAAAAGTTTTTCAAGTATGGACCTTTAAATTTATACATCTTGTTTTAATTAATTAATTAATTAATCAATTAACTTTTGATATATATATATATATATATATATATATATATGGGCTGTTTTTTATGGCAGTGTTATTCTGAGGAAGTTTCCGTATGTTTGGAAATGAAAGCGCTTAATGGAACCACTGCACTTTGTTAATAAACTTGGTGTTTGTACTTATGGACTGAAGAGTCTAATTTGACATTGTGATTTACTGCTATGCTGGTGGGATCGCCTTCATTGGATTCTGTACAGACGGGGAATACAGTTTTTTACTAGTTTCTTTTTTCTCCGTTTCACCATCGTGGTTGTATTTATTTGCTCCCAATACCTTGGTTCCTTTGCCAGTTTTCTTTAATAAATTCCAGCCCCCTCTTGTCTGTTATCTGTATCCCTAGTGGCAGTCATCCCTATCTGCAGAATCTCCTTTCTCCATTCCCATGATGGCTTAGCTCTTAGGACACTTACATATATATATATATATATATATATATATATATGTATATATATATATATATATATATATATATATAGTATTCAATATAATTATTGCTATTCTCCTTAAAGGCCTCATCCAAAATCCTAGTCACTCCTGGTTTCTACAGCTTCCCCCATTTCTTTATCACCCCTTTCCACTTTGAATTACATTTTCTGCGTGTGCTGTGTATAGGAGCCTTAACTGTGTAGTTCTGAAATACACCTTCAAATCGGGTAATCCCAATCTGCCCTGTTCTACTGGAAGAATCAGCGTATCCCACTTGACTCTTGCCATCTTCCCCTCCGAGATAAATTCCTTCAGCTCTTTATTAATTGCTATCCACAACTTCTCCTCCGGGTGATAAAAAATATGCCTGACCTGTGTATAAGACTAATGGGACTAAAAGCATTTTAACTGCTTGTATCTTACTATCCATATCCATATAACAAAGTTTCCATTTTCTCAGTTTTTGTATTATCTTTTGTTTAGTCTCTTCCCACATATCCTTAGCTGTCACACCAGAATCATTTTTAATCCATACCTATAAATACTTCATTTTATCATGTTCCCATAAATATGGATATTGCTGAACCAATTCATATGTGGGTACATAATTTACTGCTATTGCCTTTGTTTTAGCTTCATTAATTTTGCATCCTAAAAAGATTTGAAACTGTCTCAAAATGTTCCACGGCACTGTAATGGCTCTTTCTGGTTTTGTCAGGTATAAAATAATATCATCTGCAAACAGAGACAGCTTTTCTTGACTAACATAACAATTATAACCTTAAATTTCTGAGTCACTTATTATCTTTGCCAATGGTTCTAAATATAATGCAAATAGAGGGGGAAAAGTACACTCCTGCCTGGTTCCTCTGCTCACATTATCAGAAATGACCCCACCCACTTAATGTTTTTCTCCGATCCCTCATATATCCTCTTAATCAACTGTATATTTTTCTCAGGAAATGCAAATGCTTCTATTGCCCTGCTCATAAAGTCCCAGCATACTCTGTCAAATGCCTTCTCTGCATCAAGACCCACCAACAACAATATTATTTTCTTACATTCTGCTTCCCTCTAGATCATCAATGTTCATTTAAAATTGTCAAATGTTTGCCTCCTCGCCATAAAACCACACTGATCCATATCTATCAGTTTTGGCATTACTTTTGCCATCTTTTTAGCCATTATAGACATGAACACTTTATAATCATGGTTTAGCATTGAAACAGGCTTGCACAAAGCCAGATCTGATAGATCTTTTACTCTCTTTAAGTATTATAGCTACCGCAGCCTTCCTCCAGGATGTTGGTACTTCTCCACCTCTTAAAATATTGTTAAAACTTTCCAGATCTTTATCAGTTTTTTCATTCATAGCTTCCAAACTTCCACAGGAATACCATCTGTTCCTGGGGACTTTTCTGAAGACTGGTTATACATAACCATGTTTATCTCATCTTCTCCTATCCTGTTAGTAATTGAGCCTCATGTACCTCTAACCTTGGCATATTTAATTCTTCCATAAAGATTTCCATTTCTATCTTTTCTAGATTTCCATATGTCTCTTCTTTAGACAGACTTTCATACAATTTCCGAAATACTTCTAATACCTCTACAGGACTTCTTGTTACCTTCCTTGTTACAGGCTCCCTAGGCTTGGTGACAGCCCTTTCAACTTTCTGTTGCCTGAGTCATTGTGGTAAAATTTTTGTGCTCTAGTGTTATTATCAAAAACAGTTGCTTAGCAGCAGTTTTTCTTAACTCACGTATATTATCGCGGTAATCCATTATTTTCTGCTTAGCAATCTACAGTTGATCCTGTTCTTCTTCTGTGACAGTTCCCCCTATTCTGTAATACCTTAACATTTGTCAGTCCTTCTAAACAATTATTTTTTATGTCTTAACCATAGCTCCCTTTCTTTTATTTCCACGCTATTTTTAAAACCTCACCTTAATTTTATCCCACTCCCCAGCTGTATTTTCAGAAGTAATTTCTGTCTTCTCAAATAGCTCCCGAATAATCTCCACTACCCATTCCTTAAATTCCTCTCTTTTCAAAAGACAGGTAGGAAAGTGCCAGTGACTCATTTTTATTTTATTACCCTGTGTTTTTATTTTAGTTATTATTGGTGCATGATCTGAAATAGTTATTTGGTGCATATCAAGATCTTCAATTAAATGCACATGTTCCTGTGAAATATAAATTCTGTCTAGCCTAGCAGGGTTTTGTATCTTGGGGAATAATATCTAAATTCACTCCAAACTCCTATTACTGAATTCCAGAGACTATCCCATCTATGGAACAGGCTCGCCATCCATATGAAGCAGAGTTCCTCTCTAACCCAATTCAAGTGCAACTTGGACAATTGGATGGGAAACCGGAAATTCATCCCTGATTTGGCACCTATGTCTCTAATGGGTAGAGGCAACATGTAAATGGTTCATCTCCCAGGCCCATGCTTACACTTATCAAAGGTATCAGAACTTGTCAGAGATTTGGGATGCATGGCTAGGCTAAAAAGGCCCTTGTGGTCATTAACCTAGTAAACACCTATGAACCTATGAAATCTTCCATGCCAAATATTTTCATAAATTTCTTCAAAAATCTACCATTCTTTGTTATAATTTCCCTTCTGGGCCCCCAGACACATCTGCACTACTGCAAATCAAATTTCAGTCCCCATCTATAAGTAATATTCCTTCCTGAAAACTGATTACTTCTCCCAGAATTTTCTTAAGCTCCATTATACCAGTTTTAGGTGGAGTATAAATACATGTCAGTGTAATCCTCCTCCCTTGCCAGTAGCCCCTTAGCGCTACAAAGCTGCCATTATTAGCTTTTTCTCCTCTTCTACACTATTGGAGCTCCTCTTGCAATAAATATAAGTACTCCTGTTTTCCTTTGTCCAAGATATTCCACTATAATAACCATCCCAAAAAGCCCTTCTTTATCAAATTCACATTCTCATTTCTTTCCAAATGCGTCTCCAGTAACATACCTATTTGCACGGTATACCTTAATTTCATTGTTAGGAAGTTGCATGATGCACCAAAGTGCAAAAGTACAACCTCCAGATTTGATAAATGTCGAATGTTGCAAATCCAAATGAGTGAATGCCCACTGGCATTTGCTCATGTGAATTCGGCATTCCAGGTGCAGATCGCACTATAGCGGGATCAGGAAATAAACCCTTTCCCTTACTGTAGTGTGCTCTCGGAGTTTGTATATTAAAGTAGTGGGGGAGTGGGGGGGTGCAGGGGGGATGTTTGGAGACATTCAGAAATGTCTGCTGATATTTACTGCTGTGCTGCAGTTTGAAAATGGTTGAATCTGTTTTATTTTTTTTTTTTGCGACATGTTGTGTTTCGGCATTTAAAGTTGCACAATAGTGCAATCATACAAATGCCTTTCTAACAAATGAAGGTATACCGTTTGCACTCTACATTTTTAAAATAGTATATTTCTCTTACTTTTTTGTATTTATATGTGAGACCACTGACATTTAAAGACATTACAGAAAGGATCATTGCATTAAAATGTTATTATTCCCCACATTTTATGTATAATACCGTTTTTGTTAAATGTCTAGTTCCAGCTTTTGTGTTACATGTATATACTGTTTGATAGGTTGAACTTTTATATAGTTGTTTCTTCTCATATCCACTTGAGCCTATGTCACATCTTACAAAACTTTTTGTTTTATTGAAAGCCCTCAAACAAAACACAAACCTCCAATACCCCCTAAAATCTATTAATTTAATACTAACACACAAGACTATATACATATTTAAATATTGAAGTTTTACCCTCTTAATAGGAACAAATTTCCCAAACTGACAGCCACACTCACAGAGTTGAGTTAACCTAAAAGAAAGGTTATCCGTGCTAAGACACATGGTGCAGGCTGTACTTCTACTAAATGGTAACTGATCTTGTCTTGTCTTATCTTTATAGTGTTCTCTTATCTGTGAAAACCCCTGAATGCTTTCATAGAACTTATCTCCTAGCCGGTTCCTCTTTTCTTTTTTTCCCATCCAATCACTCCTTACCAGACTGTAACCAATTTCTCTTTATCAGACTGTCTCCATGGAGACATGAGAACCAGGCAGTCAATTTCTCTTTATCAGATTGCTTTCATGGAGACATGTGGGCCAGATGCAGAAGTGCTACTAAGCACACATTTGTTTGCTACAAAAAGCCTCATAATATTCAATATTCTTTTTCATTTACTTGATTTCTCTTAAAACCTCTTACTGTTCTCACCCTGGCTAAATATTTCATCCCATAAATAACTAATCCTTCCTCTGCACTACCTTTTCTCACTATATCCTGGCTACTGAATCCTTCTTACACCAATCATATGTTCAGAAAAAAAAAAACTTCTTTAACATGTGTGAAAAATAATGTTTTGAAATGTTTGACAAATGCATAATATTGTTTAATATTTGCTTAATATGCCTACGTTATTTCTGTTTAACGCTAATGTGTGAACTCTGCAATTGTATTACTACATATCACAGTTACTGTAACTGGCATATGTCAATTGTAAATACTACTGTAATCTTCCTTGGAGCTTTTCTCCCCAGGTCTCCGCTGAAAACGGGCTTCTAGCCCAGCTGGACACTACCTGGTTAACAAATTAAATAAATAAATAAATAAATATAATAAATAAAATAAATCATTTGAAGGTCCTTATTATAATCATTCCCCATACAAGAATAAGAAAAAGTACATTCATTTTGCTTTTGTCATGTGTCATGCTCTTTTAACCAGGCTTTTTTTTACATTGCAGAGCCTACATTTCTTAATACTGAATAAGAAAAAAGAGAGAAGGGAGAAAAAAAGGAAAAAAGAACAGCAGCACCTATTTACAATCCCCATTACACTTAAAATAACTGAGAAAACTTACTTTATAGCATCCAAAGAAAACCATACACCACAAAAATAGTGCTATTAAGAAAAAATGTTTTCTTTACTTACAGTTAACTTTCTCCCCTCTCTTATTCTCCCCAAAGCATTTTTCCAAACATGAAGTAGGGCATATACTTTATAGTCCTCAACAAGTTCAACAAATTCTGAAAAAAGTCCAATATTTCCAGATTTTCTTGTTTTGTCATATTTCATATATACAATTATTGCATTGTAATCCCACATTAAGTTATTGGTTTTATTAATGTTCATCTCCATCTCCCAAATCCTGTCTCTGCTTCATTTTCAATGCAGTCTTGATTCTTCTAGTCAACTCTTGTGGTCCCTTCCGTCTCTCCAACATTTACTGTTGAAACAGTGGAAAATATTTCACAGGTACAGTCTCTCTGTGGTCTTTTTTACTAGAAGAACAAGAAGCAGAATCACCTTCTGTTTCACAGCTCACTTTTTGCTGGACAAACTTTTTTATTTCCCCCTTAGCATGTACTTCATTAAAATTATTTTGTGCCTCCAGGGAAGAATACCTTGAAGACAACTGGGTACAGCAGTTTTAATCTCACACCTGTGTCTCAACATTCCCTGAACAGTGGAATAAATTTACTCCTCTTCTGCCTGGTGTACAATGAGTAATCATTCCCAACAAACATTCTGCTGTCTCCCACTTTTAGTATTTTGTCCTTTTGCCACAGTTTTGTCAGAATCAACTCCTTCTGCTGGTAGGATTGCGTCTTTACTATTAAAAGTCTAGGTTTCTCATAGCCATGTTTGACAGGTTTCTCATAGCCAGGTTTGGAGCATACACACCATGTGCTATTTCATCTAACAACTCCTGTTGTGGAATACCAGTCCAGTTGCTTATTTGTGCTTTTATAAAATTAATGCAGTCTGTTCCTTCCAGCTTCTCTGGTATAGCTGAAAATCTCAGGTTTTCCCTGCATGCTTTGTCCTTTCATTTTATTTTTTGAAACATCTCTTCCTGAGCAGTCTCATATTCAGCCAGCTTTTTCTTCAATAAATGTCTGATTTTTGCTGAGTTATCACCTCATCTGAATATCTGTTTAAAGCTTCTTCCATTTTTCCAGCCTTTTGTTGTTTGTGCTGATATACTACATCAGTGTTTTGTTTATTTTAACAAGGCCTGTATGCAGTTGTCTTATATCTTCCTGTAGGTTACTGGAAGTCATGTCTGGAGGTTGCATTGCTTTTCGCTGAACAGTTACAGAACTTTCCCCAGTCAGTGTTTCTTTCTCACATTTTGTAGCTGATTTATTTCCAGATGCTCTGTATTTCTTTTTTCCTGGCATCCATGCAGTACACTTACTAGCCAGTTACTGAAATTTACCCATAAACGAAAGCCTACTGGCCTTCTCTGTTGAGTTTCTATTTTCACACTGGGAGAGCTAGAGTTAAGCTGTTACTCAATGTACAGCCATGTTGGAAGTAATTAAAATATTTTTTTTTTTTTTTTTGTCAAAACTGAATGAGGGGTTAAAAAATTCCTTAGAAAATTTGGAAAAGGAGGGCTGAAGAATATTAGAGATTCCTGGAGCAGCTTATCCATTTCATCACACGTTTTGATTACTTCTGCAGCAGTGGGGCCAGAAACTAAATCTCTGTCCAAAAGAGAATTTAAAATCTGATCTTAACATCATCTGGAAGGTTCCTCAAAGGAACCAGTGGCCATAGCCTTAGAAGAAATATCAACAGTCAGACAAAGACTGTAAACAATAAGTAATGACCTGTGCAATAGATTACACAAAATTATTTAAAGCAAATTTATCCTCACAGGAAGAAACTGCAGATAAAACATTCCTCGTACTTTCAGAATTAGTCAAAACACACTTTACAGTATGATCTTGACAATTCAAAATTCTGAAAATCAAAGTTGCAGAAGAATACATTTTTTCCCATATTTATCAATAATTTTCCCATCCTTTTCAGAAAGAGTAGGATTGCAATTAACTGTTTAGCAGCAGTGGAATCAATTAAAGCTTTAGCTGCTGGGTCAGGTTTGGGAATAATTTATAAAAACTTCAAAGACTGAGGAACTTTATACATCTTATCTGCCTTTTTAGGGCAGCTGGCTGACTATTAGCAAAACTGAAGGCAGAAATGCGCACATTCTCTAAAGCAGACAAAACTGGAGGAATGAGTGCAGGTTGTGAAAATTCCTTCTGTAACAACTCATATTATTTTTTGTGGGACTGAGAAGACTCTAAGTGTTCTCCCATTGAAAACAATGGCACATTCTTGTAATACTCTCAGAGAAAGAGAAAAGACCCCATAGGGAGAATCAGAAATCTGACGAGAAAACACTGTATTTATCCTGTCATCTTCCTCTTCAGATTCAGAATCTTGAACCTCTTAGGCCAAGAGGCATCCCTATTTCTTTTACTAGAAACGACTTTACAAGCCTGAATTAAACCCCAAGCCAGACTTAGTAAAATACTCCTGTCTAATAAATTTTAGGAGAAGTAGATACGTGCTTAGTTTTCTGTTTCTTTTTGACAAGAAATTGGACCAACCATGTTATTAATGGCAGAAGCAGCTTCCCCAAAGAATGGGATAGCATTCTGACACAACAGAGAAGCTTCCCTGTTCCCTCTTCCAGAACTGACAAGAGTGGCTCTCCTTTGCCCACTGAGGAGAATCCAACAGGTATACACGATATGGCTAACCCCTATCCACAGTGGCTATAGAAGCTATACCAGAGGGGATCTGTGGAAAATTATGAGTGGTCTAAGGTACAACAAATGGCCACAGCAGTCACCCACCTGCAACTTATGCAAATTGCTAGTCTGATGTGGTGGCAAGGGTTGTTTTCTTAACTTTTTCTTTTTTGTGGCTGGAAGAAGGACTGACTGGTGGGCCGGTAGTTCATTCTATGGTCAAGCCAAAAATGGTGCCTCTTTCACAATGAAGACAAGCAGCAAATTGCTGGTAAAACTAAAAATATTTATGTCACTTTTATCACAGAAAAACACAGTAAAAAGCACTTTAAAACACTTTGCCAGCCCCAAAATGTAAAATAAACACATTTCCCTCCCAGAAAAAATGGTTTTCAGTCACTTTAAACAACTTATAAACTGACAGGAAGTACTCGCATTTATAAGTACAATACAGTTTTGTTAAATTTAGTACCTACCTTTGAACCTATGAACTTTAAAATAACTTTAAAATACAATTACTACAAAATGGAAGTTTTTTCCCAAAGGGAATTTATCTGTCCAGCAAACAAACAAGCTGACCATCAATCCTTGAAAGCCTTAAATGAGTATACTCTTCAGTGGCAGTAAAGCTCTGAAAGGCTTGACAGACAGACTTGTCATTTAATCAGCTCTGCTTGAGCTGCTTGACAATTTGGGCATGTGAAAGGTGCCCTGAAACTTTGGAAGCTGGCCAGCTGTTATACCATATAACCTATGTTGCTAAGGCTACAGTAGCAGTGATCAATATGATGAACAGCATAAGAATTTTACACCCTAATAAGAAGTTGAAAAATGCCACCCCTATCACTGCGATCCTAAGACAGTTCTTTGACTAAGCA
This sequence comes from Protopterus annectens, assembly GCF_019279795.1. Lineage (NCBI taxonomy): Eukaryota > Metazoa > Chordata > Ceratodontiformes > Protopteridae > Protopterus > Protopterus annectens. The sequence continues at coordinate 1,921,604,634 of NC_056743.1, read as the reverse complement.
AGTCAGCAATCAATGAGTGTGAAAATGTCTGCCAACCAATGGGAATAAGAGCTAATAGGATATCTAGTTGCTCTATTTTTGGTCAAAGAGTAATCATCTACTGAATCCAGAAATGTATTTATGAAAGAGCAGATCTGAAAATTAGTAAAGGAACAGTGGTGCTGTTAACTGTAATATGAAAAAGGAACACAATTACCACTACAAAGAGACCAGATGTTGGAAAATAAGGTGGGAGTGGAGACATGGAAAAATGAACTCATTACTAAAGTGTTTGGAACTCTCTCGCCAAGATGGGAGATAATGGCCATCTATCCAGTTTTAGAGAGGGTTTTCAGTTGGTGTGAAGGAGTTCATATTGGAATGGACATTAAAAGACCTAGCTGACACTCTTGCTCACACTTTCCTGTGGAGACAGGGGAGTGGGAACTTAGCACCTGAAATGAGAGCGCATAATGTAGAACAAAAGTGCTACATTCCATGCATTTGATACACTTGGTCCATGTTTATAGCTATCTATATTGAAGCTACAGTATGTGTCTGTTATACATACATCCATAGTTAAACATGGGGCCGCATTCTAATGCATCTTAGTCTTTCACTCCTTCAGAGGTCACCTTTTTCTTTGTACATTTCCCAAAGTTATCCCTAATAAATAGTTTGGCAGCATTCCTCCATTGACATAGGTAATCAAAAAACTACTTGTGACACAAATTCTCCTGTGGACTCATTATCATCATCTGGTGGCCCTCACACCAGTAAGTCCAGCTAAAACACATTAATTCATCTCCTAACAAAATAGTTTGTGAGCTTACACATAACCCATGTCAGTAAACCACTAGGAAGTCTCATCTACAAAAATAGCCAATGAAGTGTGTGGCTCTAGCAGTCAAGAAAACAAGACATGGTTGGCTTCATAAACAGTGGATAAGCAGTCCTTTACCAAAAGCAGTTTATATTTCTCAGAGCTTAAAATAGTGGCTTTTAGACCACTAACTACATCATTGGACAGAATCCTTGTATTACCATTTGGTTGGCAAACTTTTTCACATTCAGTTTATTTATTCATCGTCATTTGTTAACCATGTAAGTGAACTTGTCTGCTGACCCGTTTCAATGAAGATACAGGAGCTTAAATATAAAAATGAATAACAGAGCGATATTAAATTTATGAGCATTGCAACTGAGATAAAAAATCAGATGTTTACAGATTTAAGCAATGTTTAACAGTAGAAATCATTTCTATAAACTCTAGACAAGGAAGGGGCTGCATTAAGATTAAAAATCAAATGAAATCAATAACACAGTGACTAAAGACTGGCTTGGGAGGCTGTGATCGATCCAAGACATGTTTTAGGATCATAGTGGTTGGCACAGCATTTTTTAAACATATGTTTTTACAATAATTATTTTTAGGATGCAAAATTCTTATACATGTTAAACTAATTTATGAAAGTAAAAGCAATTTGAAGTAATCCAATGAAGTCTTTCACACAGGATGAAAGTGGTTACTGTTTTACAAGTCAGTAAAGCACACTGAATTAAACACAATATTTATGAGCTGATTGCCATTGCTGTGTTTTTATTTATTATGTTTAACATTTGCATTGGCTTCTAACATGGACTATAGACTGCAGATCTTTGTTTCTCTTTCTCTCTATATATGTGTGCATGGTGTGTATATGGGTTCACAGCACTCTTTTGAATCATCAGTTCCCCAACAGAGCGTGTGCTGTAGATATCGAAAGGAAGAATATCATCCTTACATCCCATCCCAATCAAGTGTGTGGCTCTAGCAGCAGATTTACCTTAGAAGAATATTTTCTGTAAAACTACCATTACTCAGACAAAATGCGTCTGAATTTAGTGGTAGGGTTTTAGTCAACTGATCCCAAAAGGAAGCGGTTTGTTTTCATTTTGTGATCAACAGTTGTTTTGATGTTTTAATTTTTTCTGTAAGTACATTTTTTGAAATGTCTCAGTCAATTGTTTCAATATTTGTGCATTCTGATGCTTCAACATATTCTCATACATATATACTTATATAACATTTTTGTGTGTCTGTGTGTATATGTACATTGTTACTGTACAAAATAAAATTTATATGATGATATTGTTATGGTTTGTAAAACTTAGAAGTTGATCAGTCATATCTCATTTAATGAAATCATTGAAAATAAAATAAAAACTAATGCCCTGGGTGAAAATGGGAGGGCAATCCCCATTCCCTCATGCCCCCATGCAGGAAGTTTCAGCCCTCACCCCGTCTCACTTAATATAACCAACTTTGAAGATGCACAGCCTCATGATAGACTACATTTTTTCAACTAAACGGTCTCATTTAAGAGCATTTTGAAGAAAACCATTTACCAACTGACAGATATTTCTTCTGGAGCTTTTCCCTGAATCCTCAATGTAAACTGGCAGTGCCAGTAGATCTAATCCAGTAAACAGATTTCAATAAATAAATCTAAAAGTTAATTGTTTCAATCAAAAATGTATACTTCAATGGAATTTCAAATACTTGATTTTGTATGTACTTGTATAAACAGAAGACCAATCAACTGAGAAGTCTGCATGGCTTTACTCTGATAGCCTAAGTTCTGCATTACCATTCACAAGCAGTGATTGTTCAGCTAAAAACAGAATACTATCTACCTGTTTAAGGACTTCATTTTTAGCAGTTTTTCTTCCACTGATACTCTGTGATGTCACCCTCATGTCTTTATACCCCTTTCTGTATACGTTATATCACTATCTACAGGCAGTTGTTTTTTGGCTAAAAAAGTGAATGTTCATTCTTTATGGACTGACATTTTTAGGAACCTATTTTTCACTGACACCCTATGTTGTTAGTTCTTAATACCACTTTCTAAATACAGCGAAGTACTCATTTTTATCAGTGTAGTAGCACTGGCTTGGCAGCTATGACCCATGAAATGTCATTTATAAAGGCAGAGCATAACACAGTGACTCCAGTAAGCATGCACGAGTGCAAAATGATTAAAAAGTAGAGAGCACAGCCATGGGAAATTCAAGATTTATCAATCTAGAACCACCTGAAAATCTAGCATGCAGCAATGCTAATGACATGGATTGACAATGGGAAAACAGCAGTTTCATTTACTGTTATTCAAAAAGCAGCATGACAATTTTTTTCAAATATCCACACATTAACTCTGCTATATTCAGTAAGCAATATTCACTCTGTGGAAGCTAATCTCAGGAATAATGAAAATGTTGGTTCTTATTCTTAATAGTGAATAGTGAATAGTTAATGGCAGGATAGTAAGGGTTTAAATAGCTACAACATGTTTTTCAGAGATACGCCTTGCAAAGGTGAGCTATGTTTCCAGCCTGGAACTTTTAAGACAGATCTCTGATGGTGAGTTTCCTTTACTCCTGTCTTAAGTACTGCACTCTCTTTGCCATTACTATACAAACTAACCTTTTCCTAGTGTTCATATGAAATAGCATGTCTGTACTACTGTATCTAAGTAACAAAGTCATTCTTCCCTAATTATGTATGTTTGTTATTATACGTATGTATACATACTGATAACAGTCAACTATAAAATAACTCATTTATCTTGCACATTTGCCTATAATCATAAATAACATCTGAAAGAATATAGGCAAATGTACAGGAAAAGTTATTTCAGTAAGCTGGGGTGTGTTATATTACAGTAACAGAGAAAAACAAAAATACTTCAAGTATTTGTTGGAAAACCACTACCAAAATGGCAGAATACCTTATTTTGCAAACTATAAAACTAAAAAGTCTACATAAAAAAATCATTGTAGTTGCAAGTTGAAAAACATTTAATTTGTGCTATATTTACATCAGTGGTTAATTTTTTTATTTTTACTTTTTGCTAAATTGCAAGGTAAAATAACTGCAGGGAATAGGTATAAAACTGCCCTTTCTGTAAGTAACTTAATAATGACCAGCTTCTGCACTTACCATAAACAGTCTGTTATCATTTCATATGTCATTTTAAAGTAACTCTCATTTATTTGTTGCAACCATGGAAAATAGCTTCCTTGTTTTTGATCACTTAAAAAAGCAAAAAGTAAGTGAAATGCCACTCATTTTACAGACATTCTAAAGCTCAGCAACATTCACAGTAATGGCATCCTATTTTTTTGATTCAATCAGTTAAATTTTAAATAAACAGTATATATTTTCTGCCTATATTTGTCAATCAAAGAGTAAGTTACCTATGAATAAGCAAAATGTTGGTTATTTGTGCACTGAATTACATGAGCTCTACAGTATCTGAATATGGTTAAGTACTACATGTGTTAAACCTGTAATGACAGTTTGTATATAACATTTATCCATTAGACAGCACATCTACTGGATTTGATTAACATTAGTAAAAACTCTGAATATAACACAGCATGTCATGTTTTACTGTTTTGTGTATTCTATGCTGTATAAGTTCATGTTATTTGCCATTTCACCTGTGCTACAATGAAGCCGTGTTCCTAAATAATATATATACACAGAACTGTGTGAGGCTTTATACCTATGGGTGTCTGTAGCTGTAAATTATACATATATGTGTAAATCAGGCTATATATACATTTATAGGTAGCATGCAGTGAGAAAACTAAATGCAGTTCGCTTTACAGACATACTGAGAAACCAAAAAGCTCATGAAATGATAGCAAGAAGACAACCTGATTAATTTAGTCTGTCCAGACCCACCCATGACAATCCTAACCTTTATACAAGGTTTCATCATCACCCTAACTACACTTAACATTTGCTGACTTACTGCCATCACTATAGTCAAGCACTAAGATATCCTTCATTGTGTCCCATCATTGTATGGCATAAATGACAACTGGATGGTAAGTCAATGTACGGTAAACTACACTGCAGCAGCTCCTCCCTGATTACCACTTCTTGCCAGTTCCTATGTGCTTCAGAGTAGCATCATCATGTTATTTCCCATTTACTCCATAACATCACCTTCCCAAGTACTGCTTCCTGTCAGTTCCCATGTACTCCAGAATAACACCATTTCCTAAATAACTCATGTCACTTCCCATGTAGTCCATAAAAACACCTGCCCCTGACTACCACTCCTTGTCAGTTCCTATGTACTCCAGAGCAGCACTTACCCCTTATGGTATTCACATGGACTGTGACTGTAGTTCTCAGAAAAGGAAGAATTTAAGTGAAAATAGAGGGAATTTATATATATATATATATATATATATATATATATATATATATATATATATATATATATATATTCTGACATTTCAGTATTTTAAATAATCCCTTATTCTGACTTACAGAACTCTTGGAATTAGTATATATAAGTAAAAGGTGTATGGGGATGCAGGAGTAATTAACCCCCCCTACACACATCTCACAAAAATACAGCAAAAGTGAAAAAGCAAGATTCTTAATTTGCTGTTGCTTTGCAAGAGTTGCAGTTTAATTTTCAAAGTGTTAGGGCTGAGAGTACTGGATCACATACCAGAAGCCCTATAACAGTTAGTTTACTGGAACTCCACAGCAACACCTCTCATCGAATGCTTACCCCCCCCCTCCATATACCTCTCAAAGTATTAACTAAACATGAATACCTACTACTGTTTGTATCCGTGTACTCCACAGCAGCAGCATCTTCCCCTGTCAGTTCCAGGTGTTCTACAGCATTACCTCCCCAAATACATGTCAGTTCCCATGCAATTCATAGCAGTACCTCCCTTCAAATGTCTCCCCTGGCAGGTCCCACAGCAACACCATTCCTCTGAATATCTCCCTGAATACCTCCACTATCATGAATAGTGCAACACTTCCCCCAAATATGTACCTTGCCAATTCCCACGTACTGCATAACAGCATCTCACCCTTTAATAATCTCCAGTGACTTCCTATGCATTCTGCAGCACTGCTCACCCCATATACACTTTACAGCTGCAGCTCCTCCAGAATTTCTCCCCAACACAATCCTATAAGCCAAAAAGCAACACGTCATCAGAATAAAAGCAATGTCTTTCAACTTTTCCCAGTTAGGAGTCGCCCCAGTGGATCACTGGTCTTCAGATCGATTGGCAGTGGTGTTTTTATGGTGTCGAGTTGCCAGCCCGACACTCAACCTTCACAGAAGGCACACACATGCACCTACCTGCATGTCTTTAAAACTCATTAGACCACAGGGAGGACATGCAGACTCCATACAGAAGGCACTCCAGCTGAGAATCGAACCAGAAAACCTCTTGCTGTGAGGCAACACTAACTGCTTCACAACTGTGGCGTACAACACCTCATCAGAATGTCTTCCAATAATCTTATATGTACGCCACAGCAGCACCCCACCCATAACATCACTATCTCTGTCTGTTCTCATGAATGCCACAAAAGCATCCCATCCCTGAAAACCTTTCTCAGTTTTCATATCCTCCATGGCATAACTTTTGCTGTCAGTTTCCATGTACTGCACAGCATGCCCTACCTCTGATACCGCTCTCAGTTACCCCACACTCCAGATCAGTACTTAGCCCTGAATACCTACTATGTCTGCAACTGCCTTTTATGATATACTTTAAAGTTTTACCAACACCATCCGTCCCCAAGTACTCCATAGCTTCATCTCCCCTATCTTCCCTGTCTGTAACCTGTCTCTTCTCATGCATTGCATAGCAGTACCTACCTCTGACTATCTTCTCCATTTCTTTCCATGAATTTCACTGCAGAACCTACAACCTGAATACCCACCATCTGTTTCCACATATTTATTTCTGCAGTTCTGATTAACTGCTTACAGTTAATAATACCTTGCAGTTTGCCTTGTTGATTCACTTCAAGAAGTTAAAATATGTGTCAAATCTACCACCTTTATTCCTCACATCTCTTGTATTATCATTCAGTCCATAAAATATGCCTCCATTGCTTTGAAACAGTCATAAATAATCTGGATAGGTTACACTGTCTTTATGATAAAGACTCCGGTACTTAGCACAATACTCTGGACAGAACCTTACCAGTAACCCCTTCTGAAGTAGCAATGTTTCTTTCCTTTGGCTATCACTAGCCTTTGTTACACATTCCACCTTTCTGCTTTCCCTACAGTAGCCCGTGTCACATAATTTTGTTTCAGGGAGCCTCTGATGACAAGCCCATTCTCTTTTGTCTTGGATTTAATTACTTTTGTTTTTGTTCCTTACAGCACTGTCTAACATACATTCCTGCCTCTCTCTCGATGAACATCCTAAACTATTCCCAATGTCATAAAGAATAAACCAGGAGCAATGACTGGTTAACTGACTTGCTAGGCCTATGGAGGCTGTGGGAAACAAAGCCAGGACTGCTGCAGGGTCTCAGTTTAGCACGTGGCCTTAAACCTCTACGCCAAAGTAACAGAATTCCCTGATTAATTGCCAAGTCAGTCCTCTTATTTAAAAAAGACAGCTTCATGGAAAATAATGCTTCATTCAAAGGAGTATATGTGGTGACATCCAAGCACATAAAACTAAGGGTTGTTGACATATTTTAACAGCTCCTAAGCCTGGTTCTTACAGGCGTGGTACGCAATAAATGAAACACGTACATTAAATATGCACACAATCAAGCCATTCTACTACAACCTCTGCAATAACATAACAAACATCACCATTGTACCCATTGCCAAGGAGGCCGAAGCTACACCTGTCAAAGCCTGACTCTTCACAACAATAATCAATGGAGATAGATGGGCACTCAGATATCATCATCCTGATCAACCTCCAGCGATACCATGACACAAAAACACTTTGCCATGGAAATTGCTCAATCAACCAAAGAAAAATCAGGAGAATTATATTTTCTACTCTGTTTTTGCTCCTCATACTTTCAGACTATTTGACCTGCAAACCTACATCAGGCACAGTGTGAAAGTCATAGTCATTCAGGCAGCCATCGGTAGTTTTTTCTTTTTAAGCCCTAGCTTGGTACCTTACACATGCTTTATTAGCATTTAAAGGGTGATCATGCAACATGTGCAGTCAGGGGATCATCACTCACCTTTAGTGGCAAAACAAACTACAAACTTTCATATCTCTCTTGTTAGCAGGTACCTCCCATTCAGTGTCTGATCTCCACTGAGGATCTTAGATGGGATGTGCACCCTGGAGACATATGTCCTTCCCCTGGAGATATCAGAGAAGCCATTAACATATCATTCTTCTCATTTCCTGTCTGTCCCCTCCAGCACCTGGGTTACTATTCAAACACCGTTAATCTGGGTTGTAGCCATAACTTGATTATTTTAATACAACAAAACTGGGGAAAACTACAGTTGATCAAAGTTGGCAGACCTGAAATATTCCTTGCTGAATTTTGTTCTTTACAAATATAAGGGAAAGGACTTGCGGCGGTGGTATGGCGGTAGCGTTGTTACCTCACAGCAAGAGGCTCTCCCGTTCGATTCTCGGCTTGGCTTGGGAGTGCCTTCTGTGTGGAGTCTGCATGTCCTCCCCGCGGTTGGGTAGCATTCGAGAGACATGCGTGTGTAAATGGGCGTGCCTTCGTTGAAGGTTGGGCGTCGAGCTGGCACCTCAGCGTTTTGTAAAAATCTACTGCCAATCATTAGCGGACCGGAGTTCCGCTGTGCCGACCCCTTACCGGGAAAAAGCCGAAAGACAAACAAACAACAAATATAAAGGAAAGGAGAAGAGTTATGTCCAGTAACAGGCCCCCTTAGGTCTTTAATAACCTACCTCATGACTTTGAAATTCTTATACAAAGTGAAGGGGGGGGGTAGGTAAGGAGTCTGTATCTCTCTAATGGTTATTTATGTGATAGTTTTACATGGCCAAGCTGTACGCTTATTTTTAAAGTAACTTTTTTAGCACATGGGAACTAAATTATATACTTTCTTCTCCCTTTTTAGACAGAGGTGGGTAGACATGCACTGTATTTAGCATCAGCAAGTTATTAAGTCCTGATGAAGGGCTCCTGTTAGTTCCAAAGCTCAGAATGCTTATGGTGTAAACAGTGATCTGCTTTAAAAGGTATCAGATCACTGATGTGACCCAGTGCTTTCTAGTATGACAAGCCTTTCCTGCTATCATTTCATGCAATTTACTGTCTTGAGATCCAATGAGTACCTATGAAATGGTGACCGAATTACATCAGTTTACCCATATGAGAGAAGATGAAGAGGGAAACAACTGACAGGTCTGTAGTAAACTGGCTGCAACCATTCCTTCTGCCTCATGCAACAGAGGCATATATATTACTTTCCCATCTTTTGGCCTCAGTTGTGAGTTGAATTGCTGGCATAATTTTTCAGTACCAACCCAAACCACCTAAATTGTTTTGTGAATACAAGTGTTATACGAGCTGCATGACATTCAAAATGAAGTGCATATGTTTTGGGATGCGTATACCTGACCAGTGTCATCAAGCTGTATTTTCAGGTAATTCCATTTACAAAGGGAGCTGGAACCTCCTTGACCCTGCATAGCTACTCCTAAAGATACATATGTTAAAGGGAGTGCCAGCAGACATTTACAAAGAGAAAAAAAAAACAATCAGAAAATACAATTTTGAATATATATATATATATATATATAATATATATATATATATATATATATATATATATATATATATATATATATATATATATATATATATATATATATATATATATATATACACAAGTACAAATATGACTCAGTCATTGTCCATGCTGGTGTGAATGACCTGAGACGTACCTCCCTGGACTACATGAAAAGACATAAAGGAGCTCTCTGAGCATGTAGCCCAGGCCGGTATGACCCTGACCTTGAGTAGCATCTTACCCTCACCAAGAATGATGCCACAATATGAAGACAAGATGATCAATTTCAACAATTGGCTTAAGTACTGGTGTCATTCAAAGGGGATCCAATGCCTGTCAGCTTGGGATAATATGCTCGACAAGCCACGATGCTTCGCTAGGGACGGCTTGCACCTGTCACCCCTGGGCTTTCGGATATTGGCAAAGGCTCTTGCTACCCCCATAGTGCCTTTTTTAGGCAAGGCTCAAAAGACAAACCCACCTCCATAAGTATCACAAGGGATAAGAAACTAAGAGTAATGCTACTCAACGCCAGAAGTCTAAACCTCAAGATGCACGCACTCGAAACTCTCCTTAGCATGGAGAACATCGATATCTGTGCAGTAACAGAAACCTGGTTCAGGGCTCCCGAGAGCACCCCAGCACTACCAGGTTATACCTCATACCATGCTTTTCGGACCCCAAAACTTGGATCAAACCACAAAAGGAGGGGGAGTATCGATATTCATCAAAGATACCCACACCTCCAGGTTGGTGGCAAAGCACGAAGCATCAGAGACTATCCATGTGCAACTAACAGTGGGTAAAACTGCCTTCCAGTTTATAGCCTGCTACAGACCACCCTCCCAAACCCAGGAACCCCACTCGGCCTTCCTGAGAACACTGGAAAATATGAAGGTCTCTCCAAACACCATTATATTGGGCGACTTCAACTACCCAAACATAGACTGGGAGCATTACTCTAGCTCCAACACCCTAGCCCAAAGATTCCTAGAATTTATAAACTCAAATGCTATGGAACAACTTGTTACCACTCCCACAAGAGGGGAAAACATACTGGACCTGATCATCACCAACATGGGGACTCTATGCTCCAGACCAGAAGTGTATCCTTCACAGGTAAGATCAGACCATAAACTAATCTCACTGGATATTCACATCCCGACCCCACCCCCTGCCCAGAAAACCACAGTGAAAAACTTCTCTAAAGCAAATTTCACACTCCTCAAAACCAAGGTGGAATCCTTCAAAGCACCCGGGCCTGTGGAAAATACGGCCCAGACCGCAGAATCCTTTATAAACGCATTCTATGAACACCTTCAGGAATGCATGGATCATGCGATCCCAAATAAAACCAAGACCCAATCCTCCAAAGGCAGACGTCCTGTCTGGTGGACCCCAGCCATAAACAAACTATACAATAGAAGGAGGAAGCTACTAAATGATAGAGCAAAATCCCAAAAAGGGAAGGCATCACTGATCAGTATTAGCAAAAAACTATGGGCACTCATAAAATTGTCTAAGGCCAGCTTCGAGAAAAAAATGCACAGGACACTAAGGATAATCACAAGGCTTTCTTTAGTTATGTTAGGAACCTGGGTGGTAATTCCCAGATATGCTCAGAATTAGTCCAAAATGACAAAAATACACTGAACCCACAGACATTGCCAGCATCCTAGCTGACAGGTTCAGCGCAAACTCCCCCACCAAAAGGGCAAATATCTATCCCAGCAGAGTGCTGCCCCTGACATCTCAGATGCTCAGGTAAGAGCCGCCTCTCCAAAGCAAAAACACAGCATCAATGGGACCAGACGGTGTCCCGGGCTGCATCCTACATGAACTCCAAGAAGAGCTAAACCCAAACATAAAACTACTGTTCAATCTCAGCCTTACTACAGGATATGTGCCCAAAGAGTAGCGTACAGCAACAGTGGTCCCTCTCCATAAAGGTGGTGCCTCAACGGATCCTGGAAACTATCGCCCCATAAGCCTGACTAGCTTGGTCTGCAAAGCTATGGAAAGGATCATCATGGACCTCATAAATAAAGATATTGGGGACCTACAGACACTGGATCCTACCCAGTTCGGCTTTGTTAAGGGCAGATCCTGCCTCTTAAACCTGGTTGATTTCTTTGAAACAGTCACCAAGGCCATTGACGAGGGGAAGGTGGTCCACACAGCCTACCTGGACCTCGCAAAAGCCTTCGATACAATACCCCACTGGCATTATAGATAAGCTCACCAGCTTAAATATAAACCCCTATGTCACTAGATGGATTGCAAACTGGCTCAAGGACAGAACCCACATGGTTAGAATTGCCGGAGCCATGTCAGACTCCAAACCAGTTACAAGTGGTGTCCCACAAGGCTCAGTCCTGGGACCTCTCTTGTTCGGTATATATTTCTCGGAGGTACAGGCCAACACGGAAGGACTGTGGCTGACCAAGTTCGCAGATGACTGCAAACTGGGCACCATAATCGACTCTCCAGCCGACACAAGCATCCTCCAAAAGGGCCTCATAGAAACAGACAACTGGTGCCAGAGCCATGGCCTCAAGCTAAACGCCAAAACGTGTATAGTCATCCCCTTTGGCAAAAACAAAGTACCCACAAATTACCACATAGGTGGTAATCCATTAAGTACAGAAGAAGTAATTAGGGACTTGGGGACCCAAGTTGATAGCAATCTCTCATTTGACAACCACGTGGCCAAAGTGGTTAGAAAAACATTTTATATAGCCCACCTAATCATGAAGGGATTCACATCTAGATCAGGGGAGGTCATCGTGCCTCTTTACTCATCCCTCATCAGGCCCATAATTGAGTACAATGCCCCTTTTGGGATGTACCTTACCAGACACCTGCAGCAACTGGAAAGACCCCAAAAGTACCTCACCAAGAGGATCAAAGGGCTCAAACAGATGCCATATGCTGCCCGGTTAAAGAAACTCCAGCTCTACTCAGTGGCATACCGCCTGTTCAGAGGCGATCTGTGCCTGACGATAAAGCCATGTCCAACCCGGAATTAATGGACATGCTGCACCTCAGAAAATCCAAATCCCATCGAGCTAAGCCGAGAGACTTGAACCTCAGCACTGAAATAAATAGGACATGCTGGAGGGACAGATTCATAACCCAGAGGCTCCCTTCACTCTGGAATAAAATCCCAGTCCAGGTTAGGCAGAGTCCCTCATTGACTCTATTCAAGAGGAATCTTGATGAGTGGATGGGAGATCGTAGGTTTACCCCGGGTATCACTTCTGTGTCACTGTTAGACAGAGGCACAGTATACTAACCTCGAAAAAGGGCATAGCAAAATAAATTTAAAATGGGTGGCGAAAGCCAAACACATTCTGGCTAGGCTTATAAATGCCCTAGGGCAGATAGCCTAGTATGAACCTATGAACCTATATATATATATATATATATATATATATATATATATATATGTGTGTGTTGTTGTGTCTTTCGGCTTTTCCCGGTTAGGGGTCGCCACAGCGGAACTCCGGTCCGCTAATGATTGGCAGTAGATTTTTACGTGCTGGCTTGCCGGGCCTAATGCACAACCTTATATATATATATATATATATATATATATATATATATATATATATATATATATACATAGTGTGTGTGTGTGTATTATTGTATGTGTGTGTGTGTGTGTGATGCAATGACAACACAGTCTTCTACAGTTGTCCTAGGGAGCATTGTTATAGGAAAATACTGGTGAAATACAGAACAGTCCCACTAAGGATCCATTTCAGTTATTTTTGGTTTATCAATTATTTAACCAGCTTCAGATGCACCTCATTTGATTTAGTTAACTCAGTTATACTTAACAGTTGCTAAGCTTGCTATATCATCTCAATACAGCCCTTACAGCGAGGGACTTCCAAGATGGCTGCACATTGAGTAACAGCTTAATTCTAGCTCTCCCAGTATGAAAACAGAAACTCAGCAGAGATGGTCAGTAGACTTGAGTTTATGGGTAAATTTCAATAACTCCCTAGTAAGTGTACTGCATGGATGCCAGGAAAAAAGAAATACAGAGGACCTGGAAAAAATCAGCTACAAAAAATGAGGAAGAAACACTGACTTGGGTAAGTTCTGCAACTGTTCCTCAAAAATCAATGTAATATTCAGACATAAATTCCAGCAACCTACAGGAAGATATAAGACAACTGTACATAGACCTGGTTAAAATAAATGAAATATTGATGGAGTACATCAACACAAACAACAAAAGGCTGGAAAAAGTGGAAGATGCTTTCAACAAATACTCAGATGAGATTATAAAGCTGAAAAAATCAGAGGTCGGAAAGAATAAAGGGTTGGCTAAATATGAGACTGCACAAGAAGTTAATTGTAATTATAGGATTTTTTCTTGCTGGCACTATTTTTGTGGTGTACAGTTTTCTTTGCATGTTATAAAGTAAAGCTGTCAACAAATGTCAATAAATAAACATTAAATATTTCTCAGTTATTTTTAAATGTAATGGGGATTGTAAACGGCTGCTGCTGTTTTTTTCTTCCTCCATTCTCTCTTTCTTCTTGTTCTAAGAAATGTAGGCAATGCAATGAAAAAAAAACTAGTTAAAAAAGCATGACAAAAAACACTAATGTGCTTTTTCTCATTCTTGCATGGGAAAATTTCTGGATTAAGGACCTTAGATTGATTTAGTAACATGTTTTAAGCGTAAGCAAGTAAATGAAAAAGAATATTGATTATTATGAGGCTTTTTACTAGCAAATATATGTATTCTCAGTAGCAATTCTGCAGCTGGTCTTCATGTTTCCATGGAAACAATCTGATAAAGAGAAACTGGCAGCCTGGTTCTCATGTCTCCAAATGAGAAGAGAAATTGGCTAAGACATAATGTTCTCTGAAAGCATTCAGGGGTTTTCCCAGCAGGGACAGCTATAAAGAAAAGTCAAAACCAATTAGCACTTAGTAGAAGCACAGGCTGCACCATGCGTCTTAGCAGGTTTAATCTTTCTTACAGGTTAACTCAAGTCTCTTGAGTGTAGCTGTCAGTTTAGGGCTTCTCTTCCTATTAGGTAGGCAAAACTTCAGTATTTGAAGATATACATAGCTTTGTGTGCTAGTATTAATTTAATAGGTTTTAGGAGGGTATTAGGGTGTGTTTGTTTTTGTTTGAAGGTTTTCAATAAAACAAAAATTTTGTAAGATGTGACATAGGCTCAAATGGATATGACAATAAACAACTGTATAAAAGTTCAACCCATCAAACAGTGTGTAACACAAAAGCTGGAACTAGATATTTAACAAAAAAATGTATTATACATAAAATGTGGGAATATTTTTTTTTAATGCAATGATCCTTTTTGTGATTCCTTTAAAGGTCAATGGTCTCACAGATAAATACAAAAAAGAAAGAATAGTGAACTATATTAAAATGTAGAGTGCAAATAGCTATGTTACAGGAGCATGGTTGCCAGATTTCCAACCCCCAGGTAGGGACAGAAAAAAAAAAGGTCTTTAATGCGGAAAAGAACAGTAGCTCAGTAGATCTGCACTAAACACGGAGCTTCTCGTGTTTAATGCATTGCAGTTCCGCATTCAACACAAGTAGCTCCGTGTTTAGAGATTTTTGATTGGCCCGTATACCGGCATATGGGCCAATCAAAAATTGCTAAACACGGAGCTTCTCGTGTTTAATGCGGAACACAAGAAGCTCTGTGTTTAGCAATTTTTGATGATTGGCCCGTATGCCAGGTATACGGGACAATCAAAAAAAAAACAAAGAAAGCGGAGGCTGGCCGGGATTTAAACCGGCAGGGCAGGACTCGGGATCAGGCTGCTGATCTCGGGACAGTCCCGCCCAAATAGGGACGTCTGGCAACCCTGTACAGGAGACACACAGAAAGACTTGAACATGTGAATTTCACAAAGAAAGGTTTTCAGGATGGTTATTCAGTGGAAAACCTAAGACAAAGGAAAAGAGGAGTACTTTTATTAATTGCAAGAGGAGATCCAATAGTGATAGAAGAAGATAAAAAAGAAAATCATGGTAGATATGTACAGCTATGGGGCTACTGGCAAGGGAGGAGGATTATATTTATTTTCCAACTAAAAATTGCTACTATGGAGCTTAAGAATATTCTGGGAGAAATAATCAGTTTTCAGCGAGGAATATTACTTATAGATGGGGCTAGAATGTGATTTGCCATAGTGAAGATGTGTCTGGGGGGCCCAAAAGGGAAAGTATAACAAAGGATGGTAAATTTTTGAAGAAATTTATGAAAATATTTGGCATGGAAGATGTGAATTCAGTGATAGGAGTTCATAGTGAATTTACATATTATTTCTTAAGATGTAAAAACTGGGCTAGGCTAGACAAAATCTACATTTCACAGGAACGTGTGCATTTAAATGAAGGTCTTGTCTTGATATACACCAAATAACTATTTCAGATCAAGCACCAATAATAACTAAAAAAAACCCCACAGGATAATGAAATAAAAAATGAGACCCTGGCACGTTCACATCTTTTTGTTGAAAAGAGAGGCATTTAAGAAATGGGTAGTGGAGATTATTCAGGAGGTATTAGAGAGAAAATAAACTTCTTCTGAAAATATAGCTAGGGATTGGGTTAAAATTAAGGTGGAGTTTAAAAAATGGGGCGGAAATAAAAGAAAGGGAGCTATGGCTAAGAAATAAGAATTATTTAGAGGGACTGACAAATGTTAAAGTATTGCAGAATAGGGGAATATCGCAGAACAAGAAGAGGACTGCAGAATGCTAAGCAGAAAATAAGAGATTACCTAGATAATATGCACGAGTTTAGAAAGAGTGCTGTTAAGCAACTGTTTTTTTTTTTTTTTGATAACAACAGTAGAGCACAAAAACTTTTAATTAAAACAATGACTCAGGCAACAGAAAATAGAAAGGGGTGTCAGCACGCTTAAAGGGCCTATAACAAGGAAGGTAGCAAGAGATCCTGTAGAGGTACAACAAATATTTCTGAAATTCTATGAATGTCTGTATAAAGCAGAGAAATATGGAAATCAAGAAAATATACAAATATAAATGTTTATGGAAGAATTAAATATGCCAAGGTTATAGGTAAATGAGGCTTAATTACTAACTGTTAGGATTGAAGGAAATGAGATAAAAATTGTGATGTACAACCAGTCTACAGGAAAGCCCACAGGAATGGATGGTATTCCTTTGAAAGTTTGGAAGCTAGGGGGTAAAAAACTGATAAAGATCTGGAAGGTTTTGTTTAACAGTATTTTAAGAGGAGGAAAAGTAGCAACATTTTGGAAGAAAGCTGTGGTAGCTGTAATAGCTAAAGAATGTAAAGATCCATCAAACCCAGCTTCATACAGGCCCATTTCAATACTAAAACATGATTATAAAGTGTTCATTTCTATAATGGCGAAAAGAATGACAAAAGTAATGCCAAAATTGATAGCTATGATCAATGTGGTTTTGTGGAGGGGATGCAAACATTTCACATTAACAGAGCACTGATGATCCAGAGGGAAGCAGAAAGTAAGAAGACACCATTGTTATTGGTGGGTCTTGATGCAAAGAAAGCATTTGACAGAGTGAGCTGGGACTTTATGAGCAGGGCAATGGAAGTATTTGCATTTCCTGAAAAAATTATAAAGTTGATTAGAAGGATAAATGAGAGATCAGAGGTGAAAATTAAAGTGGTTGGGGTCCTCTCTGATAATTACTGCTTGAGCAGAGGAACCAGGCAGGGGTGTCCTCTTTCCCATTTGTTATTTGCACTGTTTTTTGAATCACTGGCAAAGAAAATATGGGACTCAGAAATTTAAGGATATAATTGGCTTGGTAGTCAAGAAAAGCTGGCTCTATTTGCAGATATTATTTTATACCTGACAAAACCAGAAAGAGACATTACAGTGTTGTAGAACATTCTGAGACAGTTTCAAATCTTTCTGGGATACAAAATTAATGAAGCTAAAACAAAGGCAATAGCGGTAAATTATGTACGCAGACAAAAACTACTTCAGCAATACCTGTACTTATGGGGACATGATAACATGAGGTATTTAAGAGTATAGATTAAAATGATTCTGGTGTGGCAGCTAAGAGTATGTGGGAAGAGACTAAACAAAAGATAATACAAAGACTGAGAATGTGGAGGCTTTGTTATATGGATATGCATAGAAAGATACAAACAGTTAAAGTACTTGTAGTCCCATTAGTCTTATACACAGGTCAAGTATATTTTATCAGCCAGAGGAAAAATTGTGGATAGCAATTAATAAAGAGCTGAAGGACTTTATCTGGGAGGGGAAGACAGCAAGAGTCAAGTGGGATAAGCTGATTCTTCCAGTAGAACATGACAGATTGGGATTACCCGATTTGAAGGGGTATTTCAGAGCTACACAGTTAAGGCTCCTATACATAGCACAAGCAGAAAACTATAATTAAAAGTGGAAAAGGATGATGATGAAATGGGGGGAAGCTGAAGAAACAAGGGGAGACTAGGATTTTGGATGTAGGCATTTAAGGAGAATAACAATAATCATACAGACTACTATATCTATAAAGTAGCAGTAATTATCCTAACAACTAAGCCAACATGGGAATGGAGAAATTACATTATGCTGATAGGGGTGACTGTAATTAGGGATATAAAAATAGACAAAAGGGGGTGGAATTTATTGGAGAAAAGTGGCAAAGGAACCAAGGTATTGGGAGCAAAAAACTAGAGAGGGAAAGCTAATAAAATGAGAGGAGGCCAAGAATTTATTTAGACTGCAGGTTAGAGATTGCCTTCCCTATCAAGGACTGATATTAGAGTATAGGCAAAGAGAAAGAAATAGGGTGGCCTTAAACAAAAGAACAGCACTGGTAGAGTTTCTAGTAGACTCTAGAACAGAGGCAGCCATAAAAAGGAATAATTAGTAGAGCATGTAAAATATTGCAGGATAACTATACGAATCAGAGGAAGTTAGAAAGGATTGGGAAGAGAGATCGGATAAGCAATTTACAAAGAAACAATGGCAGGATATTTGTATGTCTCCCAAATATTCAACAAAATCTAGAAGATTTAGGATTTTTGCTTGGAAATGTTTGCATACATATTTTTATACCCCAATACACTCCAGAGAATTTTCTTCAGGTAGACAGCAAATATTGGAGATGTGCCTGGGAAGAAAGTGGTACTTGGGAACTTATTTTCTGGGAGTGCAGTGAGTTGGTGGACTTTAAGGATTCCCTGTGGGATGCACTGTCGGAGATGCTGGGTGGGAAGATTGGTGTGATGAAGGAGATGATTTTTCTGAGCTATGATACAACATCGGAATTACCTAGACATGGTAATGCTTTGCTGTATCTAATTATAGTGGCTGCCAAAAAGCAATTACTAGAAAATGGAAATCACAATCTAAACCAACTATATTAGAAGTAGTGAATATAGTAACAGAGATAAAACAACTGGAACGGACATCTTTAGAAAAGGGTAGGACCAAACTACATAGGACAAATGGAAATTATGGGAAAAATACATACAGGAGAGGAATGAGTTTTAAAAGAAGGCAGGACTTAAATGAGCTGTGTAATGTTTGACTGAAAATGATTGGATAGATTATAAGTGATGTATAATGTCTGCAACTGGGAGTGTGGCAACATGGTTTGTGATGTAAAATGCTTGCAACTAAGATTGTGTCGGTGTGGTTTGTTTTCATTTAAAGAAATGTATTTTGCTTATGTTGTAAGTGATGGTTTAATAAAGATGTTTCTTGTTTAAAAATGGGGACAGAAGTTCCCGACCCCAGGAACTATCGCCCCATCAGCCTGACGAGCCTCATCTGCAAGGCCATAGAGTGCATCATCATGGAACTCATAAACAACAACATTGGGAACCTACAGACCCTGGATCCTACTCAGTTTGGTTTTGTAAAGGGCAGGTTATGTCTTCTAAACCTGGTTGACTTCTTCGAGACAGTCACCAAATCAATTGATGAGGGAAAGGTGGTCCACACGGCATACCTTGACCTTGCGAAAGCATATGATACCATTCCCCACTTGGGAATTATAGCAAACTCACTAACCTAAATATAAACCCTTACATTACAAGATGGGTTGCTAACTGGTTCACGGACAGAACCCATACAGTGAAAATAGGAAACGCTAGGTCCGACTCCAAACCGGTAACATGTAGAGTACCCCAGGGCTCAGTCTTGGGTTCTCTCCTGTTCGGTATTTACTACTCCGAGGTACAAGCAAACACAGGGGGACTATGGCTAACAAAGTTCACAGACGACTGCAAATTGGGTGCCATAATCGAGACTCCTACTGATGTAGATATCCTTCAAAAGGGTCTCACTGAAATAGATACATGGTGCCAAAATCATGACCTCAAGCTAAATGCCAAAAAGTGCATTGTCATCCCCTTCAGGAAAAAACAAGTACCTACGAATTACCACATAGGTGGCAGCTCACAACACAGAGAGTGTGATAAGAGACCTAGGGACCCAGGTGGACAGTAACCTCTCCTTCGATAATCACATTGCTAAGGTGGTCAGAAAATCCTTCTACATGGCCCACCTTATCACAAACGGGTTTGCATCTAGAAAAAACAAAGTTATTGTCCCCCTCTACTCATCACTCATTAGACCCATTATTGAGTACAATGCCCCATTTGGGATGCACCTTACTAGACACCTGCAACAACTGGAGAGGCCTCAAAAATACCTCACCAAGAGGATAACGGGCCTAAAACAGATGCCCTATGCCACCAGGCTAAAAAAACTTCAACAGTACTCGGTTGCATACCGGCTACTCAGAGGTGATCTCTGCCAGACATACAAGGCTATGTCAAACCCAGAATTGCTGGAAATGCTCCACCTAAGGAAAACCCAATCTACCCGAGCTACACGCTTTAGGGACCTTAACCTGACCACTACAATAAACAGGACGTGTAGGAGGGACAGATTCGTGTCCCAGAGACTCCCCCTGCTCTGGAATAAGGTCCCCATATATGTGAGGCAGAGCCCCTCATTAGCGCTCTTCAAGAAGAATCTTGATGAGTGGATGGGGAACAGGAAATTCACCCCTGGAATCACTTCTGTGGCCCTGCTCGACAGAGGCACAGGTACTAAATCACATGGGAGGCACAAGCTGAAACATTTTGGCTAAACTTATTTATGCCCTAGGGCCAATAGCCTAGTACCTACCTATGAACCTATGAATAATTCAGGTGTGTTTAAAAATACAGTCCTTAGAGCTTCTATAATGCCACTCTCTAACATCCTTGTGAAGAAAGAACAAAGTCAGTGCCACTGGCATATGTAACACAGCTGTTAAATGTTGACTGCCAGTATCACTGGCTATAGTGTGGAAAATGATTTGGGATAATGGAGACTAAATTAGGATGGGGGATATCAAGAAACGCTAACTTCAAGGAATGCTTGCCTGACAGAGCTCCAGAATGGATTTATCACTCAGGAGATTTGGATGCAAAGTCAGCAAACCCCAAGGGTTTTGGAGAAGTGAGAAGAGGTGATGTCATGACAAATCCCATTTCCCGAAAAAAAAAATAGAAATGAGAAAGAAATGAGGGGTTCTCTGGACTGCTGAAATGTTAAATACTAACTCACCTGTGTTTCTGTGTACTACAAAATATCCATTCCATTGTTTAAGGCATTGAACAAAAATCAGAATGACCAAGGCATTTTCATTACTCAGAATAAAAACACTTCTCTACAGGTAATCTGAATAGTCATGAAGTACAGTGAAGTTTGTGACCATCAGTGAAAAGGAAGCTCAGGTTCTAGGCTGATGGGCTAGACTTATTAAGGCTGGAAAATAATTTGGACTATACACATTTTAAAAATGTATTGCTACAGTCTGACAAGTCTTGCTACTTCCAACTCAACAAAGTGAGTTAAGCTTTTCCTAGTGTAAACTGATTGACAGAGAACTCAAAATGTGTTTAGAGTAATATGTTTTGCACACTGATCAACAGCTTGACTTCAGCTGTCCCAGTGCATAAAAAGAAACTGAGAAATAACAGACAGTAATTCTGCCAGCTTGAGTAAAATACAGTTACTGGCTAGTATACACACTCCCTGGATGACAGCAAAGAAGAAATTTTGAGAATATGAAAGAAAATCAATTAGAAAAAGCGAAAAGAAACCACTGACTGGGAAGAATCCTACAGCTGTTCAGCAAAAAAAAAAGAAAAGAAAAAAAAGATGACTTGGAGAAAAAAA
The DNA here is from genome assembly GCF_019279795.1 of Protopterus annectens. NCBI lineage: Eukaryota > Metazoa > Chordata > Ceratodontiformes > Protopteridae > Protopterus > Protopterus annectens. The sequence goes on along the minus strand of NC_056743.1, from coordinate 1,921,582,846 downwards.
TAAATTATGTAGTCAGAGGTGATTAAAATAAATGAAATAATGAAAGGATATATCAACTCAAATAACAAGACTGGAAACAATTGAAGAACTTTTAACTAGATATTCAGATGTACTAATAAAATGTCGAACATCAGATGATGAAATGATGAAAAGGCTGGCCGAATATGAGACTTCTCAAGATGAGCTGTTTCAAACAATGGTACAGTTAGAAGACAGAGCATGCAGAGAATACCTGAGATTTTCTACTGTACCAGAGAAACTGGAAGGAACAGACTTAATTTTCAAGAGCACAAATAAGCCAACTGGACTGGTATGCCACAGCAGGATTCGTTAACTGAAAGGGTGCATCAAATGTATGTTCCAAACATGGCCACACCAGGAAGAAAAGAAGGAAACTTAACCCAGCAATCAGAAAATATTGACAGGCAGATGTGAGATTCAAGCTGGTGTATCCAGCTGCATTCAGAATATTTTTCCTTGGAGAATCAAAGACATTTTTTGATACAGAACAGACTAAGGAGGAAATACAAAAGTTTATCCAACAAAAAGTAATCAAGCAAACAAGAGGGGACTCTGCTTCTCATTCTCCTGATAATAAAGTTCATAGAGAAACTTATTCCAATTTTCCAAATGAAAATGATTGAGAGAAAAAAAAACACAGGAGTTAACAAAAAGAATCAAAAGTACCTTGGACTTGAACCAGAGTCTGGTTTTGGGAGATGGAGATGATCAGGAAGAAGACCAGCAACAATGAAATTGGTGAATAAATGTGAAATTATAAAGCATCAATAACATTTGTGAACTGGCTTTGCATGAAAAAGTGGCTGAGAAAGACTGTGTTTGTTAAACTTGTGGGTGGACTATAAAGTATAAACCCCACTTTATGTCATTAATGTTTAAAAGAGCACTAAAAAGTAAAAACAGCAACTGCAAGTAAAACTATTTTTGTCTTTAACAGTATTTGTATAAAATATTTTATATAAACTGCATATTATATAGTAAAGCAGTTTTGTGTACTATGTAGTCAAGGGTATTTTAAATGTGGGAGTGGGGGAGTCTTTTCAGTGATTGTGGTATATGAAATATATTAAAATAAACAGGCTTTTATGTTGTAAGAAATATAAGCTTTAAAACTTAACAAGAGAAGAAAGGCTGGACAAAAGCAAGTTTAAGTTAATATGCAGTGACCTTGGGCTGCTGTGGTGGGGGTGGGGAGTAAAAGCATATTGATTCTACTACATGTAGAGCTGAGAGGTTTCCTATATTTTTGCAAAGGTGAATGCCTGGATTAATGCCATTGGCTTAATCTGTAAAAAACATGTTATGTTATTACCATAACATTCCATCAGTGTTGTCGATCTTCATTCATTCTTGATTGTTGGGTTTCGACGCTCGTGCCATCCAGAAACTCTCAAGCTAAGGCTACCCATAATGTCTCTCTTCCCTTCCCTTCAGATTGAGTTTTGCCTGTAGAAATAAAATGTGGAAGCTTTGTCTGAGAAACTGCCCTACATAAAACCAGGACTTGTTCTGAACCTCCAAGAGTCTTTGGAGGGGGTTGGAGGGTGGGATGTCAAGAATCAAAGAGAATCAACAACACAGATGGAATATTATGGTAAGAACATAACTTCTTTATCTGATGTTGCTACTTTATTTCCTGGGTGGCCCTACAGAAGGATATTCCTGAGCACCATAGAACCAAAGGATGCTCTTCTTCTGGAGACCATATCCAATTTGCAATGAGTGATAAAGGTATGAGGGGTAGCCCAAGTGGCTGCTGTGCAAATGTCATCCATAGAATCTCTAGAATGAAAGGCCACTGAAGTGCAAACTGATCTGATAGAATGAGCTTTGACTTTGCTTGACAGGTTTACCTTATTTAGATCACAAACATAGGAGATGCAGTCTCTCAACCATTTTGATAATGTAACTTTGGAAACTGGTTTGCCCATTCAAGTACCTGAAAAGGACAGGAACAATTGGTCTGATTTCCTAAAAGATTTTGTTCTATCCAAGAAAAAACATAATTGTCTGTGTACATCCAACAAATGTAAACATGGTGGTGCTGCGGTGGCATTGTCACCTCACAGTAAGACATTGTCCTGTTTGATTCTCAGCTAGAGCGTCTTCTGTGTGGAGACATGCGTGAATGGGCGTACCTTCGTTGAAGGTTGTGCGTCAGGGCCGGCAACTCGGCACATAAAAATCTACTGCCAATCATTGGCGGACTGGAGTTCCACTGTGGCGACCCCTAACCGGGAAAAGCCGAAAGACACAACAACAACATTCTGCTTTGTTTGAGAAGTTTAGGAAGAAGACTGCCAGGTCCATGGAATGATTAATATTTGAGTCCAATACAACCTTGGGCAGAAAAGAGGGGTTAGGTCTAAGTGACACTCTCTCTTTGTGAAAAATGATATATGGATGTTTCACACACAAAGCCTGCAATTCTGATATTCTCCTGGCTGACGTGATAGCTACCAGGAATACGGTTTCCCAAGATAAAAAAATTGATATCACGGGTGGCTGCTGGCTCCAAGGGCTGATGGGTCAAACTTTGCAAGACTAATGTTAAACTCCATGGCTCAATGGGTTCTTTAAAAGGTGGTTTCAAATGCATAACGCCTTTTAGGAAGGTTTTGCAAAGATGATGAGACATTAAGGATAGGTCCTCGAAATCACTGTGGAAATTTAAAATAGCAGCTAAATGAACTCTAATGGTAGAAGCAGAGGCTCCTGAATACAGTTGATAAATATTCTAACATCTTATTAAATCGAGGCTGAAAAAGGATCAATTCCTTTTTTGTGAGACCAAAAGTACAAATCTGTTCCATTTACTAAGATAGTGTTTCCTGGTGGATGGTTTATGAGAAGCCAGAAGTATCGTTTGTACTGGAAAAGACAGATTATTCTGCCTGGCAATTACTGGAAGTGGAGGAACCAAGCTGTCAGCTTGAGACTTTGTAGGTTGAGATGGACCAGCCCCTGTAGATGAGAAAACAGGTCTGGAGTTGGGTCCAGAGTCCATGGTCAGTGAACTAGGTGAGGTGAGGCCAGAGAAAGGGGAACCAGTCTTGGTGGGGCCAGTAAGGTGCAATAAGGATTACTTCACTTGTCAACTGTTGGGCTTTATTCAAAAACTGGGGAATTAGGGGGGAAAGGAGGAAAAGTGTAAAGCAGTACCGGGGGCCAATCATGTAGGACAGCATCCCTCGGGGGCTCCCCCCAAGGGGGGGAGGTAGGGCAAAGTAGCTGCTGCATTTGAGATTTATGGCAGATGCAAACAGGTTGCAGCAAGGCTGATCCCATCAACGAAAGATCTTTGTAGCTACTTTGGGATTGACAGACCACTCATGAGGCAAGAGGATGCATCTGCTCAGTTTGTCCACAATCATGTTGAAATTCCCCGGAATGTGCTGCTATCAGAAAGCAGCTGGAGGCGATCGCCCACTGCCAAACTCCTAGGGCTTCCTGATATACATAGTAAGACCTGGTTCCTCCCTGTTTGTTAATGTATCAGACTACCATCATGTTGTGTGAATGGATAGCAATTGTCTCAGATGGAAGGGCAGATTGAAATGCTTGCAATGTTAAGAGTACCACCCTTAGTTCTAGGATGTTGATATGCAAATTGGCCTCTAAGGGGGACCAAGTGCCTTGGACTGTCTTTCCCTGAAAATGCCCCTCCCCCCCCACCCCACCCCATCAGGGATGCATCCATGGTCACTATGCCCTTGGGCTTAGATGGTGAAAAGGGGTGACTCCATAATTCATCTTCTGGCTTCATCCACCAATTTAGATCCTGCTTGCATCTGTTGGTTATGCGGCTTGGATAGGACATCAGATGTGTTAACAGAGACCACTGTGATGTCAGGAGCCATTGAAGCAGCTTCATGTAGTACCTCACCAGAGGAACTAGGGTGATGGTTACTGCCATGGATCCCAGGAGTTGTAAGGCTAAATGAGTTGGGACTTTGTCTTGAGAGAGTATCACTCTTCCTGCAGAAGTAATGGCAACCAAGAAAATTGTCTTCCATGTAAGATATGTAAGGTCACATGTAGTTGCTGGTTCAAAGAAAGGTTGCATGAGAAACTGAAGCATCAAATTTAAGTCCCATGAAGGTGTAGGGTCTTTAAATGGAGGCTTTAGAAGAAGTGTCCCATTTAAGAAGGCCTTGCACACTTTGTGAGAAGCTATGGATGCGCCATTAATACCTGTATGGTAGTTTGAGATTGCTGCCAGCTGTACTTTAATGGTTGAAGAACTAGCACTGTTCTGAAGTAGGTGTGCAAGGAAATCTAAAATGTGGTTGATGGGAACTGAAAAGGGGTCACGACTGTGTTGCTGAGCCCAAAGGGCAAATCTTTTCCATTCACTTGAATATGTTTTTCCCTTTCGCGGGTTTATGGGAAGACAAAATTATATGTCGGACAGATGATGAGAGCATAGATTGTCTGGCAACTAAGGGAAGTGGAGAAGTCAAGCAGTCAGCTTGAGGTTTGGTATAGCCAGGTGTGACATGACTGTAGGGTAAGATAGGAGGTCAGGAGTTGGATCTAGGTTCTATGGTGGCTGAACCAGGTAGGGCCAAAGGAAGAGAAACCAAATTTGTTGAGGCCAATAGGCAGCAATGAAGATTACTGTACTCTTTGACCTGGCAGCTTTCTGCAGAAATTTTGGAATCAATGGGGTTGGTCGGAAGACATAAAGGAGACTTGGGGGGCCAATCATGAAGTACAGCATCTCTTGGTGACTGCTCATGTAAGGAAATCAGAGCAAAGTAGTTGCTGCACTTGTTGTTTAGAGGAGCGGCAAAAAGATGGCAGCATGGCTGGCCCCACTGATGGAAAATCTCATCTGCCACTTTCACATTGAAGGACTAGTCATGTGGAGGAAGAATGCACCTGCTCAGTTTGTCTGCAATCACACTGGATCTCCCTGAAATGTGCATCACTAAAAGAAATCGGTTGGAAGAGATCGCCCACTGCCAGACCACAAGTGCTTCTCAACATACTGGATAAAATTTGGTTCCCCATTGTTTGTTGATGTACCAGATGAATGACATGTTGTCTGTTTCAATCGCAATCATCCCAGAGGGAACATCTTGAAATGCTTGCAATGCCAAAAGCACTGTTATCATCTCTAGAACATTTATATGCAAATTGGCCGCTTTGAGGGACCAAGTACCAGGGACTGTCTTCTCCAGATAATACCCCCCCACACACACACTATCTGGGAAGCACTCATGGTCACTATGGCCTTGGGCTTCTGGGGGATGAAGGAACAGCCAAGGAACAGTTGATCAGACTGAATCCACCATTAGAGATCTCTTCTGCAAGTGTTGATAATTTTTACCTGATACGACACTGACTGATGGAAGACTGACCACTGAGTACTTAACATCCACTGGAGGATTTGCATGTAAAATCTGGCCAATGGAACTAAGGTTAACACTGCCAGCATGAGGTCTAGAGTTCAGAGAACTGTACGGGCCGAGACTGATGTGTTCTCTACAACCTTCTCGACTTTGACCTTATTGGATTTTTCAGTGAATTGGTGTTGGTAGGAAAAATTATATTATATGGCCTCTGAATACAGAACTCTGTACAGAAGTATCTTTTGTTAAGTCTAGCCAGCCTCTGTGCTGCAGGGATAAACATCCTTCAACTGTCTCCAGAGATGGACAATTGGGCCTCTGTTCAGGAGCGCTGGTAGGGTTTATCAAAGAAAGATTCTAGTGAACCCTAGTTTTGCAGGCGACCTCTGCTACAAGGGAGACAATATCTATTGGAGTTTCTCCCTCTGCCCCTGGGAGCGCCTCTGCCACATGTGTCATGGAAAGCACCTTGGGATGTTGTGAACCACATTTTCTGACAACTCTGTTGATTCCTGGAGTAGGATCTCTGGGGGGGGGTGGCAAAAAATGTATGCACATGGCAATCAAAGTCTTTCCATCCTTCTCACACCTGGACAACATTTCATTCACCTTAGGACCAAAAGAGTAGTTCTGTCAAAGGGAGCACTGATGAACTTGGGCTTAAATGGCTCTACAAAATTGCACAAGCACATTTAGGCATGCCTCCTCATGGAAATGCCTGAACCCGCAGCTCTTGAGGTCCCTTCCTCTCTGTTGGAAACTAACCTCATGGAACTATTAGAAATTGATGTAGGGTTGCCAACTGAGAAGTTACCAAATCTTGAACCTCTGCAGAAATGGTTCCCAAGAGAGTATTTGATAACTCCTTGTTCAAATCTCTCTTATATCTAATAAAATCTGGCAAATAGTTCAGTGACCACAAGGCAAAGACATGCTTCCCCAGTCTGTCCATCACCAGTGACTCCCTGTTGGGAGGATGGACAGTAGAATTCTTGTCAGCTACTTCCTTCTTTTGGCCACTACAATTACCATGTCATCAACTGGAACCCCTTTCCCCCAAAACTGTCTGTCTGCAGGTGGTGCCATTATCCTGTCTTTTGTCTGAATATGGGCTCTACAGAGTCAGGGCAAAGTAGTTTCTGCACTTTTAGGTGCAATGTAGTCAGGTTCCTTCCACAACTGCCTAGAGATTATGTCCATGAGCTTGTTGGCAGGTGTAGTCACCCAGGAAGTAGAGGGTCCCATACCAAAAGCCTCTAGGGGAACAGATTCCTCCAGCATAGGGTTGGAGGGTGTCCAGCCACCTCTCTGTTTAAGGATTTCTAGGATATCTCAGAAGGGAACATCTTCAAGAACTGACCGTGGGGACCCTTCACCCTCATCAAAACCCATATCTTCAGTGATGGACTCCAGTGGGGAGTCTAGGTGCTTCTACTTGCACATCCTTTTCATGGGCATTTCCTCAGTGGGATGCTCTGGTGAAGTCTCAGAAGAGAAATCAAAATTCCCTTGGAGGGAACCTGAGGTTTTGGTACAGGATGTCCCTGAGGAGAAAAGTGTTGAGGCTCCAGGCACTGGGGCATCATGTTGGAATATGTAGGATCTGAGGGGGCTGTTTCCATCAGGACTGCCAAGGCAGAGAACACTCTGCAACCTTGAAGACAGAACTCAAAGGAGCCAGAGAGAGGCTTTGATCTGAGAAAGCAGGTTCCCAAATCATCCCCTCTCTCTGCTCCATCGGCACCACCCTTGAGAAGGAAGCTGGAGCCGAACTCTCCAGTACCGAGGCACTGAGGAAAACAGATGGCTCCAAAAACTTCAGTGTTAAATGCTGTACCCTGGACCTGGCAGGCAGGCTTTGGCTCCTAGAGCTCTCCAGATCTGAAAGGATCAGAGGTCTCATAGATGATTTCGTATCCAAGGATATGGAGATCCTCATATCCGAGATGGCAGATCCAGATGACTGGGATCCTGTGACTCTAAGGAGGAACTTGCAGGGGGGTGTGATGGAAGGTTGGGTAGCCTGACGGACAGGGGTAGGCACCAAGGGAAACCAATCTGCCCCTAAGCTGACAGGATCTTCCTCACCACTCTTTCTACATCTTCTTCTGTGAGACTTCTAGAAGAACGAGTAGAGTAAATGGAGGGGGATGCTGGCCTCTGCAAAAAATGGTGATGGGAGTTTGTCAGGAACTGGGTCCACCGATGGAGAATATCTGGTCCGAGGACAATACAGAGTCTGAGGGTTCTGTCTGATCTGGTATATTAGTATCTGATGATTTAGTCTTCTAATCCAACTTAGATAGTGTAGGATCCGTAATGCTTGATTTAGATGTCGTAGGATCCGATGGAGCAGTTGGATCCTGAATTCTCATTTCCTTTTGTTCCAGGGTTAAGACCAGATGTTTAGTACTTCTCTTCTGAGAAGAGTTTGAGGAAGATTTGGACGAAGTAGAAGGCTTTGACTTTGGAGACTGGGATATGGATTTTTGACCTTCTATGACCTTTCAATATCAATTTGGTTTTCGCTCTGTTAATGTTCATAGATTAAATCCGTGGCAAATTGAGCAGTCCTCCTGTAAATGTAATGGACCCAAGCAGAACACACAAAGGGCATGTGCATCCGGCAGTGCCAACTTATGCCCAGATCTGGAGATGTTTTGAAACACACACATTTGTCAGTCATCATGCAGTATCTGATCAAAGAATAACAGGTAAATATTAAAGCAGAAAGGCAATCAAAATAGAAGAAAAGACAGAGGGATACCAAAATTGGTATTAAGAGTTAAGACAAGGTCATAAGGGGAGTGAGATATTAACAATTGTATCTGACAATACCAAGTATGATAAAGGGAAAGAGAAGAAAACAGTAGCAGCAGCAAAAAAAAAAAAAAAAAAAAAAAAAAAAGGAAAAAGTTACTAACTATAATAATCTAAAGACACCAGTTAAGAAAGGGAGGCAAGGGAATACCAACAATGGTATGTAAGTATTTACGACAAACTTGTAAGAGCAAGGGAAAGAAGAGCAGAGATATTAACCACAATAAATTTAAGCTACTTAATCGACAAGAATTCAGAAAAACTTTACTTATCTAATACAGCTCAAGAGAGATTGGTAGACCACGTCTGATAGCTAGAAGTAGCAAACAAGATCTGAGGTAATTTGGTAGGTGCATTGTGCGTAAGGTACAAGCTCAAGATATTTGGTGGCTGTGAGCTTTAGCATTGCCTGAGTCAGATCCAACTGAATGGATCCTAACCCACTCATTGTGGCTAGCATGAACATGAACAGGAACATGTGCACTTAATTGAAAGCTTTGACACACACCTCCAATAACTCTTTCACATCCTGCACCAATTAAAACTAGGATAACAATACAGGGTAATGAAGTAAAAATGCGACACCAGTGCTTTCCCTGTTAAAAAGAGACTAACTTAAAGAATGTAAAAGAGAACAAACCTCTGAGTATACCAGGGAACCAACTAAAGAAAATCAATAATTGTAAAGCAAAACAAAAGTGGTTCCACACGGCAGAAAGTTAATATAAAAGAACTTTAATACAAAACGTGAAAGTTTTTACGAATAACATTCGTTTCTTCAGACTGTTTAAAAATACAACATAGCACACTTCCTTATAATTACCCACCCAACCAATCATGCTGCAGATGAAGCCTAATTACTTTAACATAAAAAATGCCAAATAGTATTGAATAGCTCGCTACAAACATAAAAAAAAAACTTAAGTAATGGGTAGTGCAAGTTATTCAAGGGTTATTAGGGAAGATAGAAATTATAGCTAGTGAGTGGGGAAAAATGAAACTGGTGTTTAAAAATATGGTAGAAATAAAACAGAAAGTGATATAGTTACAAAGTAGTGGCAATTATTTACAGTGGCTGACAAAGATTAAAGTATTGTGAAATAAAGGAAATCTCACAGAACAAAAGGCATAACTGCAGAGTGATAAAAAGAAAATAAGGGAGTATCTGGATAATATGTAACAATTTTTTATAATAACTCCAATGCACATTTTTTAGCACAACAACAGGCAACTGAATGTAGAATAGGTTGCTGCCAAACTTAGGGAACCTATAACAACAAAAATAAACGAGAACCTGTAAAGGTATTAGAGATATTTTGGAAATTTTGTGAACATTTGTATAAACCTGAGAAATATGGAAATAAAGAAAGAGCACAAATGGAAATATTTATGGAAGACTTCATTATGCCAAGGTTATAGGTAGCTGAGGCTCAACAGTTAACAGTTAAGATACGAAGAGATGAGGTAAAAAAGCTAAAGTAAAATCCATCTGTCTACATGAACTGACAGCATTCCTCTGGAAGTTTGGAAGTTAGGAGGGAAGGAAGGAATAAAAATCTGGAAGGCATTTTCAACAATATTTTAAAAGAAGGGGAACCACCAACATCTTGGAAAATATTGTGGTGGCTGCAATACCTAAAGATGGTAAAGAGCCATCAGACCAGTTTCATACTGACCCATTTCAATTTTAAACATGATTATAAAGTGTTTATGATCATGCTGTTTAAAAGAATGGCAAAGGTGTGGCAAAATTGATAGATATAGATCAAGGTGGCTTTGTGGAGAGGAGGTAAATATTTGACAACATTAACAGAATAGTGATGATCCAGAGGAAAGCAGAATAAAAAAATACTACTGTCATTGATGAGCCTTGATGCAGAGAAAGCATATGACAGAGAAATCTGGGATTGTATGACTAGGGCATTTGCATTCCTTGATACAACAATAAGGTGGAATTAGAGGCAAGAACTGAAGTAGGAGAGTTCATCTCTGATAAGTTGTGTCTTAACATAGGAACAAGGCATGGATATCCCCTTTTCACTTTATTTATTTTATATTTAGATCCATTGGCAAATAAAACAAGAGACTCAGAAATTCAAGGATATAATTGGTATGGTAATCAAGAAAAGTTGGCTTTATTTGCAGATGACACTATTTTGTGCCTTATAAAACAAGAAAAGGACATTTCAGTCTTGTAGAACATATTGAGACAGTTTCAAGTCTTTATGGAATATAAAATTAATGAAGGTAAAACAAAGGCTATTGCTGTAAATTATGCACCCACACATAAATTGGTTCAGCTATACACATATTTATGGGGATATGATTACATGAAGTACTTAGGAGTATGGATTAAAAAAGACTTCTCTTATGGCAGCTAAGGATGTGTGTGAAGAGCATAAACAAAAGAAAATACAAAAACGGAGAAATCAGAGCTCTTGTTTATGGATATGGATAGTAAGATACAAGCAGTGGAATTGCTTTACGTCCCTTTAGTTTACATCATAGGATCAGAGGAGGTTACTACGTTATTGGCCCTAAGGCCTCTACATGCCTAGCCATGTTATACCCTTGTTCCTTTATAGACCAAGACATATAGTCCATGTTTGTGCACAAATCTAAGATCAGCACTGGCTCTCCCTGTCTAAGAGGGACACAAATGAACTCCTTGGTTTAAATTTACATTTTTCCATCCAATTGTCCAGGTTACGCTTAAATAGGGTCATTGAGGAGGTCTGTTTTACATGACTTGGGAGTTTGTTCCAGAGAAGTGGCAACCTCTGGGAGACATATCTCTGTCTCCAGCATGTCCTGTTAATATAAAAGGCTACGTTAAGATCCCTAGAACAAGTAAATCTTGTCCCACTGGATTTGCGGATGTGCAGCAGCTACATCACGGCAGGGTCTGAGACTGTTCTGAAGGCCTGGCACAAGTTGCTTCTAAGCAGTATATAAGATATGAGTAAAGTGATATGGCCTTCAGTCTGTCTATGTCAGTCACATATTGTAGGCCCTGAATTTTCTTGGTGAGAAACCTCTACGGTCTCTCCAGTTGATGCAGAAGATACATATAGAAAGGAGTACTGTACTCTATTATTGGTCTGATAAGAGCCGAGTACAGGGGATTTATAACTTCCTTAGCTTTGGATGCTATACACTTGCTTATGAAGTATGCAGTGTAGAAGGTCTTCGTTACTACTGTGGACACCTGGTGATCAAAATTAATGCTGCTATCAACTTGCATTCCTAAATCTCTCACCACTGGATCTGAATTAGGGGAGATGTTATTAATGGTGTAATTAACAGGGGGTTCTCCTTTGCCAAAGGGGATGATAATGCATTTTTTGTGTTTAGTTTAAGTCTGTGGTTTTGACACCAATCATTTGCCTGTGTAACCCCATTCTGTAGTATGTTGACATCTATTGGGGGATTTGATGACTGTACTTACTCTGCAGTCATCAGCAAACTTGGCAAGCCATATTCCATCTATTTTCTACTGGACTTTGGAAAAATAAATACAAAACAGTATGGGGCCTAACACAGATCCCTGCGGAACACGACTGGTAACAGGTCTGCTAGTAGAGCTGGCATCCCCAATTTTGACTGTATGTGTTCTGTTTTTGAGGCTGTTGGCAACCCATCTAGTGCCATAAGGGCTATTCCCCAGGTGGGTGATGCCTGATTGAGGGATTGTGTCAAAGGCCTTAGCTAGGTCGAGAAAGGCAGTGTGAACTGTTTTGCCATCATCCAGGGCCTTGGTGACATTCCCGAAGAAGTCCACCAGGTTTAGCAGGTAAGCTCTGCCCTTAACGAAGTCAAACTGGGTCAAGTCAAGAGTTTGAAGGTCATCTATATCCTTGTTGACAAGATCCTTTATGATTCTCTCCATGGCCTTGCAGATAAGGCTGGCTAAGCTTATGGGTCTATGGCTGCCAGGGTTGGTTGAGGAACCCCCATATGCAAGGGGATTACAGTTGCTGATTTCGACTCAGCTGGGACAAACCCAGTGCTTAGACTGAGATTGAAGAGCGTGCTCAGCAGTTCTGCTAACTCCTATTTCAGACCATTTAATAGGCAGCCTGGAGTGTTGTCTGGTCCCATACAAGCTGTGTTTTTGTCCTTGGAAAGTGCAGCTATGACCTGCTCACTGGAGATATTAGGCAGAGGACTGGTGACAGGTAAGTTATGGGGTATGATTGGTGGGAACAGGGGGGTGAAGTTTTCACCAAATCTGTCCACTCTTCTGCCTTATTACCAAACAGTGTATCATGCTGCAAGGGGGCATCCAACAATTTAGCTTTAACATGATCAGGCAGATTTTGCTCCTTGAGTCAGGCATGCCTTCTAATCACAGATCCAGTAACTGTGGCCCTGCAATAGGCCTCCAAGGAATGAAAACCACATTGCAAAGTATGCTTTCCAACCTGTTCTGCTGAATGCAATAATTCCTGTAATTCTTTATTTTCCACACAATCAGAAATCAACATCATTTTCTGTTTCAATAAGCCCATAACATGCTGTTGATATTTAAGCATATGAAACGGGCAGTTTAAGGCCCTAATTGCCAAGGTTGCAGACGTATAAACCTTCTTTCCCCATCTATCCAGCACCCTGGAATCTCTATCAGAGGGGGTAGGATTTTTGGCTGTAGAGGCCTTTACACCTTTGGGACTCTCTGATACAGTCTCAGGATCAGCAGCAGGATTTTTGAATAAAAATTTGTGGGAGTCAGGAACCCTGTAATATCTCTCTGGCTTACTAGGAGCCAAAGGTAGGGAATCAGGAGCCATGCTTGATTCCGAAAACACATCATCAACAATGTCTAAAACAGGAGGTATTGCCAAAGGCCTATGCCGAGGAAGAAGAAGGAAATCCCTAAGCCTCTTTTTTGATTCAGAGAAATCCTGTCTTTCCCAGTGAAAATGTTCCCTTTAGGTATGCAAGGTTTCTCCAAAAGAATAACCCCCAGGAGGAGATGCAGATGGTATGGATTATTCTGCATCAGAATCCTCATAGGGTGGAATAGAAAATTCCTGATCAGAAGAGGAGTCAGAAGAAATGGAAACCTGATCTGAAGATTCATAATCAGTACCTTGTCTAGGCCTCTTAGCAGGGGGGCGGGGGGCCTTGATCAAGGTAATTAAGTCCTCAGCCATTTTGATCATCTGTTTTTTAGGCATGGGGCCCTGAGCACGTGGCTCATGCATCGGTTTTTATAGGTTCATAGGTTCATACTAGGCTATCTGCCCTGGGGCAATTATAAGCCTAGCCCGATTCTGTATGGCTTACGCCACCCCTTGATTTGCGTATACTGTGCCCTTTTTAAGGTTTAGTTTACTGTGCCTCTGTCTAATAGTGACACAGGAGTAATCCCTGGGACAAACCTACGATCCCCCATCCACTTATCGAGATTCTTCTTGAAGAGATTCAGTGAGGTGCTCTGCCTCACATGAACTGGAATTCTATTCCAGAGCGAAGGGAGCCTCTGGGTTATGAACCTGTCCCTCCAGCAAGTTCTATTTATTTCTGTGCTGAGGTTCAAGTCCCTCGAGCGTGTGGCTCTAAGTGATTTAGATTTACTGAGGTGGAGCATGTCCATTAATTCTGGATTTGACATAGTTTTGTATGTCAGGCATAGATCACCTCGAAGTAGGCGGTATGCAACTGAGTAGAGCTGGAGTTTTTTTAACCGAGCAGCATATGGCATCTGTTTGAGACCCTTGATCCTCTTGGTGAGATACTTTTGGGGTCTTTCTAACTGCTGCAGGTGTCGGGTAAGGTACATCCCAAAAGGGGCATTGTATTCTATGATGGGCCTGATGAGGGATGAATAAAGGGGCACGATTACCTCTCTTGATCTAGATGTGAAACCCTTCGTGATGAGGTGGGCTATGTAGAAGGTCTTTCTAACCACTTTGGCAATGTGGTTTTCAAAGGAGAGATTGCTATCAACTTGGGTCCCCAGGTCCCTAATAACTTTCTCTGTACTTAATGGGTTTCTGCCTATGTGATAATTTGTGGGCACACTGTTTTTGCCAAAGGGTATGACTATACATTTTTTGGCATTTAGCTTTAAACCATGGCGCTGGCACCAGTTATCTGTCTCTGTGAAACCTTTTTGAAGGATGTTTGTGTCAGCTGGAGATTTGATTATGGCGCCCAGTTTGCAGTCGTCTGCAAACTTGGTGAGCCATAATCCTCCCACATTTGCCTGTACCTCGGAAAAGTATATACCGAACAAGAGTGGTCCCAGGACAGAACCCTGTGGGACGCCACTTGTGACCGGTTTCGAGTCTGACATGGCTCCAGCAACTCTCACTCTGTGGGTTCTGTCTTTGAGCCAGTTTGCGACCCATCTTGTGACATAGGGGTTTATATTTAAGCTGGATAGCTTATCTATGATGCCCGAGTGGGGTATTGTGTCAAATGCCTTTGCAAGGTCCAGATAGGCTGTGTGGACTACCTTCCCTTCATCTATGGCTTTGGTGACTGTTTCAAAGAAGTCAACCAGGTTCAAAAGGCAGGATCTGACCTTGACAAAGCCGAACTGGGTAGGATCTAGTGTCTGTAGGTCCCCATTGCCTTTGTTTATGAGCTCCATGATGATCCTATCCATAGCCTTGCAGACTAAGCTAGTCAGGCTTATGGGGCGATAGTTTCCAGGGTCCGTAGAGGCTCCACCTTTGTGGAGTGGGACCACTGTTGCTGTACGCCATTCTGTGGGCACATATCCTGTAGTGAGGCTGAGATTGTATAGCTGTTTTATTTGAGGGATTAGTTCCTCTTGGAGTTCATGTAGGACGCAACCTGGGACGCCATCTGGTCCCATGGAAGCAGTGTTTTTTGCTTTGGAGAGGGCAGCCTTCACCTGAGCATCTGAGATGTTTGGGAGGCAGCTCTCTGCCGGGATAGATACTTGCTCTTTTGGGGGGGGAGGGGGGGGAGAAGTTTGCACTGAACCTGTCTGCCAGGATATTGGCGATGTCTGTGGGTTCAGTGTATTTTTTGTTGTTTAGAATCAACTCAGAACAAGTCTGGGAGTTGCATCCCAGGTTTCATCCCAGGTTTCTCCAAAGGTTAGACACAGAAGAGGCATCGGCTGCATGTTTTATACCCCTGACGACCTGATGTCATGGAAGAGGAGACAACAACCGACGCAGGACCCAAGACTTTGTTATTCAGGCCGAATGAGGGCAACCTGCCAGCAGATTACCCAAATGTAATGACTGCAACAGTGAAACATGAAGAACATCTGCTTTTTTATGCTTTGGTGGGAGTTCTTCCTTTGCTGGGATCATTCCCTCTTGTTTTTTGACAGCTGTTTCTTTCTCTTATTGTATAACCTATTGGCTTATTTTTTTGTGAGGATCTTAATTTGATCGGTTCCAGTATGGCTGAGTCAATAGATTGATACAGGTATTTATACAGAACATTTGTATAAACCTCAATATAGGGATCATTGCTGTAGTGTTGGCAGGGGGTCTGAAACTACTGATGTCATCGCTCAGTAGGCTATAGTACTTTGGAGAAATTTTTTAACCTTTTTGCTCCTGAGG
Source organism: Protopterus annectens (assembly GCF_019279795.1). Lineage (NCBI taxonomy): Eukaryota > Metazoa > Chordata > Ceratodontiformes > Protopteridae > Protopterus > Protopterus annectens. The sequence goes on along the minus strand of NC_056743.1, from coordinate 1,921,567,092 downwards.
GTGGGTCAGGTACAATCTTTACTTTGAACGAGAGGGCCCCACACATGGGGTGGTGCAGCTATCTCCCATATTGGTGAGCACTATGTTCATAGGTTGGTAATAGGCTATCAGTCCTAGGGCCTATACAAGCCTAGCCATAACAATTCCCTGGCTATTTCTTCCCACACTATTTACTTCCCTGGACCCCTGTCTAGCAGGGCGACTGATGTGATCCCCGGGGTGAATTTCCTTTCTCCCATCCAATTGTCAAGGTTCCTTTTGAAGAGGGCCATGGAGGTGCTCTGCTTGACATATATGGGCAGTCTATTCCAGAGTCTGGGGAGTCTCTGGGTCAGAAACCTATCCCTCCAGCATGTTTTGTTTATTGTGATGACAAGGTTTAGATCCCTGGAGTGTGTGGCTCTGAGGGATTGGGATTTCTTTAAGTGTAGCATGTCCAACAGCTCTGGGTTTGACACGGCCTTGTATGTTAAGCAGAGATCGCCTCTGAGTAGACGATATGCGACAGAGTAAAGCTGGAGTTTTTTAAGGTGGTCAGCATAGGGCATCTGCTTTAGGCCTGTGATTCTTTTAGTGAGGTATTTCTGTGGCCTTTCCAGTTGTTGCAGATGTCTTGAGAGGTACATACCAAATGGGGCATTGTATTCTATAATGGGTCTAATGAGGGATGAGTACAGTGGGACAATGACCTCTGTTTTTCTGGATGAAAAGCCACGTCAAGGATGTTAGAGCCCCATGTGGGGGTGCTGACTCTCTGCTCCAGAGCATTTGTGTTAACAAAGTCCAGGAATCTTTGGGCAACTGCATTTCTGCTCATATATGTTACCCAATCGATAGAAGGATAGTTAAAGGCACCCATGACCAGGGTATCTGGCTGTACTGAGAGTGACTCAAGAAGATCCAGGTAGGCTGTGTGGTTTTCGTGGTTCATGGTGAGGGACCTATAGCTAACAATGATGTGGTGGGGGGTATTTCCTACAGTTAGTTGGACTTGGAGTAACTCTACAGGGTTATACTGTTTAACAAGTCTAGAGGTGTATACATCTTTAAAGAAGATGGATACTCTTCCTCCCTTGTTTTTTTCATGTTTGTTGAGTGGTCTGAATGTGTAGAAGGCATTGTAGCCCTGCATGGCCAGGGTGCTCTTTGAGGCCTTGAACCATGTCTCTGTGGCTGCGCATACATCAGCATCTTCCAGGGTGAGAAGTTCTTCAAGTGAGTGCAGTTTCTGATTTAGACTCCTAGCATTAAGGAGCATAACCCTGAGTTTGTTTCTGGAGGATAGTTTTACGTCTGGAATTTTGTTCTTATGACATTGCCTAAAAAAGGCAATATGGGGTAAGTACCTTTGCCAGTAACCTAAAGTTTAGAGGCGACAAGTGAAGACCATCTCTGGCAAAACAGCATGGTCTGTTGACCATATCTCCCAGGCTGTCAGATACTGGATCCCCCCGGATTGACACCAGAAGCTAAGCCAGTTGTTGAAGTCAATATTTTTTTTTTGTATTGTGGCATCATCCAGGGTGAGGGAAGAATGCTGCTTAGGGCTAGGGACAAACCTGCTGGGTCACATAATCTAAAAGCTCCATCGTGTCCCTCTTCAAATAGTCCAGTGAGGTACATCGCTAGTCATTCACTCCAAAATGGACTATGACAAAGTCATAACAGTACTTGTTGTTGACAGACTTGAGTGCGTGTGTGATTTTGTGGATCCTGGAAACTGACCATGATCTTCTCCTTGTCCAGCCTAGTGAGAGTGACATCTGTGTGTCTCACTATGGAATCACCTATGATCAAGACATGTAGTTCAGATATATTTTTTTCTTAGGGGCTTATTGGCTGAGACACTAATGCGTGTGTTATTACGTGTAGTCAGTGCTGTTGGGACTACATTGTGTGCACAAGGTTTGTGCTTGGGAGGTCTTTGCTCTTTTGGTATATTTCTAGTGAGTACCTCCACGTATGTGGATTTATGTGTTGTGTGCTTGGTGTGTGTGGGAGTTGGAGTATGGGTGCTGACAACCTGCTTGGTATTTGGTCTGCTGTTATGTGAGAGACAGAGCATTGATTGTATTTGCATGTTTTAGGAGTAGTAGGTGGTCTGTATACATGAGGCAGTTGCTACATTGCCTCAGCATGCCTAGGTCAATCAGGCTGGCTGGAGAAACAGTGGAAAACTGACCTTCCATTATGCCAGGTGCATTCTGTAATAAGTGGTGGAGGGTAGGCTAGATGGACTAGGTTCTGCTGTAGAACTAGTAAAATCAGTTAATCTATGGGAGGTTTAGGGGCAGAAACCTGGGCCGTTGCCTCAAAAAGTGGGTATATACAGGTAAGGCATAGTTTTATCAACCAGAAAAAAAGTTGTGTGCAATAATTTATAAAGAAATTAAAGAATTTGTCTGGGAGGGAAAATGACAAGAGTTAAGTGGGATAAGTTGACCCTTCCAAAAGAACAAGATAGTTTAGGATTCCCTGATTTGAATTAAGGCTCATATACATAACACAACCAGAAGGTTATAATTCAAAGTTTAAATGGGGTGACAATGTAGCAGGAGGAATTCAAGATATAAGGAGAGAGTGGGATTTTTTGTGTAGATCCTTAGGGAGAATAATAATCATTCAGAACATTTCATAAAGTAGTAGAAAGTATTCTAAGAACTAAGCCAACATGAGAATGGAAAAAGAAGATTTCTGACAATAGGGAAGTATGTAATTAGGGGTTCAGAGAACAGGCAAGAGGAGGCTGGAATTTACTGGAGAAAACTGGCAAAACAACCATTATATTGGAGCAAATAACTAGAGAAGAGAGGTAACAGAATGGGATGTGGCCAAGAAGACATTTGGACTGTAGGTTAAAGTCTGCCTTCCCTACCACAGATTGATATCAGAGTACAGGCAATGAGAAAGGGAGAGGGGAATCTTAAGTGAAAGACCCACTTTGGTAGAGCTTTTAGTTGAATTTAGAACAGAAGCTGCTGTTAAAAAGGGATAATTAGTAAGGCATATAAAATATTACACAATAATTATAAGAATCAATCACAGAAGGTTAGAAAAGTTTGGGAAGATAGATTAGATAAACAATTTACAAAAGAACAATGGGAAGACATATGTATGGCTGCCACGTAGGCAACAAAGTCCACAAGCTTTATAGTTTTGCTTGGAAGTATTTGCATAGATGTTTTTATACCACAAGCAGACTTCAAAGAATTTTTCCTCAGGTTTATAGCAAATGTTGGAGGTGTGATGGGGAAGAAAGAGGTAAATGGGAACATATATTTTGGGAGTATAATGAGTTGGTAGATTTTAAAAATTCCCTACATAGCACTCAATCAGAAATACTGGGTGAGCAAATAGGTGTAACTAAGAAAATTATTATTCTGAGCCAGAACACAGGGTTTGAATTACCTAGGCATAGTAAGGCCTTAAGTTTAATTCTGGTGGCTGCCAAAAAGGCAATTACTAGAAAATGGAAATCAAAATCTAAACCAACTGTATTTGAAGTACTGAATACTGTAAAAGAGATAAAGGATCTGAAAGTGGAATCTTTAGAAAGGGGAAGGTGCAGATTACATATAAGTAAATAGAAACTGTATGAACAATACATGTATAATAAAGTTCAGGACGAGGAGGAGGAAGGCATGAATTGATCAAGTTATGTAACATTGGACTGATGACAGTTATAAAATAGAAAATATGTGATGTATAACGCATGCAACTTGAAACATGTTAAAATGGTTTGTTTTCTTTTATATTAATGTAAGTGTGCCTGTGTCTTAAGAGATAATTTAATAAAGGTGTTAAAAAAGTGTTATTGGTGAAAGGTAGAGCCTATCAAAACCTTGTACTAACTTAAATAACCAATTCTGAGACTGACACATTTCAGTTTCCTCCTTGCAAATGTTTTGGGACAAAGCAGACCATTTGTAGAAAAAAATATTTTCATAGTGTCAGGTTTATGAAAACAAGGCTTGATGTTTGCTTTATCGAATCTGCCTTCTGTTTTTCTTGCTGTATCTGTAAGCCAGCCATCAATTACCTACTTTCAGAATATACTTTAAACTTCCCAAGTCATTCTGGGCTAGTACAGTCTTCAGTAACTATGGGAATAGCTTCAGTTTAACATAATTCTATACGGTTTTACATTATAATCTCAGAAATGAAAATTTCAGATTTCTATCTGCAAGACTCTGCCTCAAGTTGTTTCCTTCTACTTAAGAAGTCAAACAAAGCTTTCAAAAATCATTTTTTCCTTTACAAATGTTGCTTGTTTACCTCCTTCTGATGAATTTGGCTATACAATGCTTTGTTCGGTTTTGTAAGTGTAAATTTGGGCTGTAGAAGCAGGTGCTGTTTAGCATCTCATGCAGGGACCCAGTTAGAAACTGAAATTAAATGTAATAGACATCAGTTTGGTACCATTCCCAGATAGTTCTTTACTATGTATGCATGTATATATTTTTTGGTCTATGAATTTGAGTTTTTAAAGATGTAATAATTCATTGCTTGTAGGGATACTTTAAATTAGAGACATCATTTGTGTTTGACATCTCATGCATTGTTTTTTTTTTTTTTTTTTGTTCATTTTGTATGATCACTCCCACTCAACAATGCTACAGCGGGAATGAAGAAATTAATTCAAAATCTTGTATTCCATAGCTAATGACCTTCTGTTAGGAGATATTTCAAGGTTTGTATAGGGGGATCTGGATCTCACAAAGAAGTATTGATACGTATATTGATCTGGTTATACCTTATTTTCTTTTAAGACTTAACTCATTCTACAGGAACTCTGCAGACAGTGAATCTCTAGATTTATCAGGATGTAGTTCTGGACAAGGCGTGTCTCAAGTACCTCAATAGCTGGACCTCCTAGTATTGTTTTGCATCTCATTTTGTGCCCATACTTTCCTTCTAAAACAGGAAAAGTTTACTGGTACTATTGTGAACCACTCTGTGAGGGGAAAGATGCCTTTCTTTGTTTTATTGATTTTGAATAAAGTTACAAATACCATGGGTTCACAGACTCCGATGTGGAAAAGGGGTTGGGAGGATGGCCTAATGGTTAAGGTGATTGCCTTACAAACACAAGATTCAGGGTTTGAATCTCACAGGGGATAATTGGCTAGGCTTAAAATGGCTTGCAAGGGCAGTTAGCCTAGTACTAATCTATAAACCTATAAATATGAATGAAGACAATCACCAACCAGACAAAGTGTGATGAAATTATGATGTTTGCATGCACTAATTTACTTGCATTTCCTTTAACTATAGCAGTCAAAATATTTTAAAGCATCTGGCATTCCCTTTCTTCTCTTTAATTAGTGATTAGCAGCTGACTGAAGATATTAAGGAATAAAAGAAGGGAAGGGGGACATTTTTTGTTACTGTACCCTAATCCTGATTAAATTACATCTGTAGGAATCTGCAACAAAGTTAAAAGAGGTGCTGCCTCTGCTAACAAAGATTCAAGAAAGGTGGATTTTGGAAAAGGAAACGTTTGCTTCAACTTCATAATCTTTAATAATCGTGACTTTTCAAACTATGCAGCACACTGTTGGAGGGCTTTCTTTAAGACTTAGAGAGACTTGCAGCAGCCTTTTGGATAAACAGTTCTGCATGAAAAATTATGTGCACATACCTTCATCTGCATTTGTTGCCCTATGTAAAATACAGATTCACCAGTAAAGATGACACAATTTGTCAGAAAGAGTAACCCAGACTTTAGTCTGAGTGGTAGGAGTGGTGCTCTGAAAGAAGGAATTTCCCTGCACACTGAAGAAGTTCTAGAAGTGTTTATGACAGATTCCTTAGTGAACTACTAGAGTGCAGGCTTGGAAAGCTCGAAAACAGAACTGCAAGTATTAAGTAGCCTACATAGGGCTTCTCTGAACTGCGCAACTACTTGCTAAGAATGGATTCTTTAAATGAACATGCTATTAACGATTTTCTGAAGCATAAACTATCTTGCTCAGTGGACTAAATAACCTGCATATATAAAAGTAACACCTGATAACATTGGAGACTTTTGTTCATCATGTCAAAGGTGGATGATTTGCTTACTATTATTAATATTAAAGCTAGACTTACTGAAGATGATTGCACTTGTGCAACTGGCACAGGTTGGAAAACTGTTGTTACATATATTAATAATTAGTCAAAAAATGAGCAAACAAACTTGTAAAAATGTGTAGAAACAGGCAACCTGATGTCCAGATAGTCAATACTAACCACAGGAAACAAAGTCCAAGTTTCTTCTTTAACGTAAAAGTATTTTATTTTTCAAAAAGACAACGTTTTCGCCGTGACCTCTGTCACAGCTTCCTCAGAAGAAGACAAATAAAACAGCTAAACTGGTCTGTTCAAATACTCAGTTAACAGGAAGTGACAAATAATTGCACATCCTGCACTAATTTGTCTTAATTAAAAATAATAAATAAAATCATGAATAATCATAAAAAACTCCATTGAATTATCTATAAATATTGTGTGATAAAAAACATCATAAAAATATTCTTACTAGTACATTTACATTAATAACATTGTAAATATTATGCATTAAACCCACAAAGTAATGTGCATATAGGCATTACCTAAAGTAGCTCTTTAGTTTAAGAACACATGAAATATTACAGTTCTCATTGAGGCCATCTAGCCTAAATGCGTCTAAATTCAACTGCCATAAAAGTTCGACACACTCAAGAACTGTCTGAAAAGGGCCTCCCCTATCAGTTAAAGGTACTTGATCAATACCCATAAAACTAAAGGAGAGAGTATATCAGCATCTTTATGCTATAAAAAAACCTCTTTTAGAGAATGCCTTGGCAAAACATGTTAGCAGTAACCCTGACCACTCCTTTAGTTTTATGGGTATTGATCAAGTACCTTTAACTGATAGGGGAGGCCCTTTTCAGACAGTTCTTGAGTGTGTCGAACTTTTATGGCAGTTGAATTTAGACGCATTTAGGCTAGATGGCCTCAATGAGAACTGTAATATTTCATGTGTTCTTAAACTAAAGAGCTACTTTAGGTAATGCCTATATGCACATTACTTTGTGGGTTTAATGCATAATATTTACAATGTTATTAATGTAAATGTACTAGTAAGAATATTTTTATGATGTTTTTTATCACACAATATTTATAGATAATTCAATGGAGTTTTTTATGATTATTCATGATTTTATTTATTATTTTTAATTAAGACAAATTAGTGCAGGATGTGCAATTATTTGTCACTTCCTGTTAACTGAGTATTTGAACAGACCAGTTTAGCTGTTTTATTTGTCTTCTTCTGAGGAAGCTGTGACAGAGGTCACGGCGAAAACGTTGTCTTTTTGAAAAATAAAATACTTTTACGTTAAAGAAGAAACTTGGACTTTGTTTCCTGTGGTTAGTATTGACTATCTGGACATCAGGTTGCCTGTTTCTACATATATTAATAATTAAGTTGATGATTTAAATAATAACAAAGTGCAAACAGAGCACATTTAGAAAAGGATGTGTCCTCTACCACTAAAGATAACTCAACCCTATGAAACATGGTATTACTGATGACAACTTTGGAATTCAGGATACAAGTATACAGAATTCTGAGGATTCAGAGCATTTCTAAGAAAATAAAAAAGAGAGAGAAGAAAGGAGAAGTTTACAACACATCAATAGGAAAAAAAGAAAATGATTAATGTCTATGTGCAAAGAGACAATATATATGCTAAAAAGACCACTGCTTTGTTATGTAATACACACATTACAGGGGTGATGGCATTGTTCAATCACAAAACATTCTGCCTATGAAAAACACCATCATTTTCCAAAAGAGAAGGTTGAGAAAATAGGCATGGAAAAAGCTAAACAGAAATAATAGAAATTGAACTTGGAAGGATTCAAAATTAACTAAATTACTGTAATAAAAAAAGAAAAAGACCAAAGTTGACAACTTGGCTCAAGTTGTAGAAGTACAAAGACAGCTGGATGAGGACTGTATGCTTGCAAATGAAATAAATGTGGAAACAGTGGAATTAATAAGACTAATGGCACTGAAGATCACTCTTTTGTAACAGCTGAAAGTAGGCATTACTGAATTAGAAGTGGAGATTCTTCAGATCTGCTCAGAAATGATATACTAGTAATTGCAGAGTCAATTATTAGAGAAGCTAGTGCATTTGCAGAGATAATAATGACCATCAAATAGTATTATGCTTGCCAGGATCAAAAATGCAGGATGAGTAAGGACCTTAGAATGCCTTAATATAAGGAAGTATGTATATATGGAGCTATTTTTATTAATACTGTTTCAAATGAGCTCATCTTCAAGAATTCACTCACTATTTGTAAGGAACTTACAGACATCTTAAATAACATAGCATGGATCGGCATTAGCACATGTTCTTCACAAATTATAAAATCACATATAGAAAGGAAAATCAGGTATTCATGAATGAAAAGATTTTGGGGATAAATGCCTACATAAAAAAATGTCCCTTTTTAAAAAGTGTAAATATGCATAATATACAAGCCTATCTTTGGGCACACATATTTAGACAGGATAAAGTCCGCATGTTAAGACAAGGAAGAGACTTTTTGCAGCAGAGATACTGCAATATCTGATTAACACAAAACAGGAGTTTTGTCAGGTGAGAAATTTGACAATTTATAGAGAGCAAAATTGATTTATCTACACTGATTATTAATGCTAGAAATGTTAGCAATAACATTTTGTATTGGAAACATTCACAAAAGACTAATGTTGTAGAACAATTACTGGACATCAGTTTTGTCAGGGTATAAATGTTTTTACTGTAACAGGCATTCTAACAAAAAATTAGGTAGAGCTGTTATAAAGGTATTAAAGACTGCTATGAGATCTGTGATTATCATGTCTGTTGATAACATCAATGCTATAGATTATGAAACTGTGAACAAAGACAATCCTGGCTCAGATTACAATTATTGGAATGTATAGACCACCAAAGTCACATGCTGATGACCTAGAGGAACTCATACTTTTCTTGTGTGAAACACAGGAGGGAAAATTATAATAGCTGGGGACTTAATTAAATTTACCAGAAATAGACTGGAATAATATTGATTCTACAATATTAGTAAGGGTATTATTTGAAATGCATGTTCAGGAACAACAGTTGTTGCAGATCGTAAATAAACCTACCAGGAAGCAAAACAAATTAGACATTGTTTGTGTTTCTAAGGAGATGATCATGTCAAGTTTTACCACCTTTGATATACATTGATTATGGGGTTATAAAGGTTAAACTACTGTTAGATAATTCTGCCAAACTGTAATTTAAACTACTGCGCAGAGCATTAATAAAAATAAGTTATGTAACTACCATAAACATTCCATATGAGTTGTCCATCTCGCCTTCATTCTGTACTGATGGGTTCGGAACCAAGGCCATTTACTAAAGCTCGAAGTCTTCAACTAGCTTGTGGCTCACTCCCTATCCCATGATCCCTATCCCAGATCTTGTTTGCTGATATAGAAATCCTAATGTGTAATAAATATACATCTATAAAGAATATATATATATATATATATATATATATATATATATATATATATTGAGAGAGAGAGAGAGAGGGAGGGGTTTCCTGTAAGCTGGTAAGCTAAGAAGAGGGTCAAAGACCATTAGGTGTCAAATTGTAACCTCTCGTTCCTCCAGGAGCCAAAATGAAGGAGGTAGGAGGGTGGGACGTAAGAATGAAGGCACGATGGACAACTCACATGGAACATTATGGTAGGTACATAACTTCTTTATGTGAAGTTGTCCTATCTCGCCTTCAATCTGTACTGATGGGACAGCTTCCCTAGCACCAATCTTCTTGGGTGGCTCACGGGAGTATATTCTTCAGAACAGTGGATCCAAAGGAGGCCCTGTTCTGGAGGCCAAATCAACTTTGTAATGAGTGCTAAAGGTATGAGGCCACGCCCATGTAGCTGCCACACAAATGGTATCTATTGGTAATTTAGCACGAAATATGGAGGAAGTGGAGACAACCCTAGTAGAATGAGCTTTTATTTTGTCTGGAAGCTGTTTATTTACTGACTTATAAGTGAACAAAATGCAGTCTGACAGCTACCTTGATAGAATAGTTTTTGCTACAAGCAGACTTTTTTTGCACTCTTAAAATGATACAAATAATTGATCCGTGTTTCTGAAGTCTTTTGTTTCATGTAGATAGAAACGCATCTATGAACATCAAGTTGGTGAAGCATATATTCTGCCTTATTGCCATAAGTAAGTCTCTGGTCTGGTTCAAGTTGGAATCTGAACAAACTTTTGGAAAAAAGGTTGGGTTTGTTCGGAGTGACACCCTGTCACTGTGGAACAACATATATGGGGGTTTAATAGATAATGCTTATAACTCCGAAACCCTCCTAGCTGAGGTGATAGCCACTAGGAAAATGGTCTTCCACGTTAAGAACTTTAAGTCACATGATGATGAAGGTTCAAAGGGGGGAAGAATTATTCTGGATAGTGCAAAATTCAGGTTCCATGGGTGGTAGTGGGGGCTTAATGGGTGGTCTCAAAAGATTAGTGCCTCTCAGAAAAGCCTTTGATAGTCTGTGAGACATGATATTTGGTCCTTCATTCCCAAAATGAAAATTTGAGATTGCTGCTAATTGTACTCAAACAGTAGCTGCAGCTGCTCCCTCATTAAAAAGCTTCATCAAGGGCTCGGATGTAAGATATAGGTGCTGAATAAGGATCAATATGATTCTCTAGTGCTCTAATTGAAAATCTCTTCCATTTGTTGAGATATAATCTTCTGTTAGATGCCTTGTGAGAAGAAATCAGGATATGTTGTGCTGCAGATGAAAGGTTTTATAGCTTGGCTATATTTGGAATTGGAGCAACCAAGCTGTCAACTTGAGGGTCTGAAGGGATGGATGGAGGGCCCCAGAAGAATGGATCAGGAGATCTGGTACTGGGTCCAGAATCCAAGGCTCTTCCTGAAGATAAGACCGTATGAAGGGGAACCAAATCTGGCAAGGCCAGTAAGGGGCTATCAGAATTAAGGTCCCCCCCAAAACACTGTCTTTCTGAAGAAATTTGGGTATCAATGAAAAAGGGGGGAAAGCGCAGAAGAGACCCAAGGGCCAATCGTTTACAAGTGCATCCCTTGGGGATTCCCCCAAAGGGGGGATTAGGGCAAAGTAGCTGCTGCATTATGTGTTCATGGATGTGGCAAAAAGATCACAGCAAGGCTGGCCCCATTTTTGGAAAATTATTTCCACCACTTCTTCTTTCAGTGACCACTTATGAGGCATTAGAATTGCTCTGCTGAGTTTGTCTGCTGTCACATTGGATTTCCCTGGGATGTGCATTGCTATCAGAAAGCGTTGGGAGGAAGATGCCCACTGCCATACTCTCAGAGCCTCTCAACAAAGGGGGTAAGATTTGGTTCCTCCTTGTTTCTTTATATACCAAACAACTGACATGTTGTCTGTCTGGATTGCAATTGTTCCTAATGGAAGAGAGAGTTGGAATGCCCACTCTCAACTCTAGAACACTGATATGCAAATGGGCCTTGTAATCCTGCCACGTGCCTTGGGTTGTCCTTCCCTGATAATGCCCCCCACCCCATCTGGGAGGCATCCGTGGTCACTGTGGCTAGAGGGGGATGGGAGAATGAAGGGACGACCTAAGGTCACTTGATCTGAGTGTAGCCACCAAAGTAGGTCTCTCCTGCAAGATTCTGTTAGCATTATCTGATGCGATATCAGAAGTTCCTGCATGGACCATTGGGTGAATAGGAGCCACTGTAAGATTCTCATGTGCATCTCAGCTAAGGGGATTACACTGATCGCTGCTGCCATTATACCTAATACTTTGAGAATTGTCCATGCTTGAGTCTTCGGTTTTGAGAGGAGGTTTCAAGCCTGTGCTCAAAGGGTCTGTATCCTGTCTGGTGGAAGTTTTACCATCATCGTAATAGTGTCTAACTCTGCACCTATAAAAATGATATGTTGAGATGGCAATACGGCAGATTTTTCGTAGTTTATTGTAATTCCTAAATGAGCACAGAGATTCAAAGTGGTGTCTCTTGCTTGTAAAAGTAGATGCTTGGTAGTGACAGTTAGGAGCCAGTCATCTAAATATGGAAACACTCAGAATCCTGAATGCCTCAGATGAGCCGTAACCACTGCCATACATTTGGTGAACACTCTGGGGGCTGTAGTGAGACCCAAGGGCACAGCACAGAACTGGTAATGACTGGCTCCCAGCCGAAAGCACAGGTGACTCCAGGATGCGTACTACCACATAAAACTAGACAGGCCATCCAGAAGTCACCAACTGTCTTTTCCCAGAAAAGGGAGTATCGACTGCAGCGTAACCATCTGGAACTTTGTCTTTTTTACAGATTTGTTCAGTCTGCTAAGATCCAGTATGGGTTTCCAGTCCCCTGTTTTCTTTGGAACTAAAGAGAACCTTGAGTAAGTCCCGGATCTTATCTGGTCTGCAGGGACCAATTGGATGACTCTTTTTTTCTAGCAACTTCTGAACTTCTATGGCTGCTTGTTTCCTGGGACTGGGTGGAACGTCCAGAATCATTTTCATTAGTGGGGGTGACATGGAAAAGTGTATAGAGTAATCTCTGGATATGATACTTTGTACCCACTTGTCTTTTGTTATTTTTAGGCAGGCGTCTCGGTACAAAGTTAAGCGACCCCCGACTGCCTCCAGAGAGGGACAGATGGGCCTCCTTTCCAGAGCACTGAAAGGGCTTACCAAAGAAAGATTCTCTGTCACCCTGGTTTTGCAGACCCCCTCTGCCACATGGCCAGCGTCTTGCATTATTACTTCTTCCTCTGCCCCTGGAGGAAGGTTCACCACGTGTGTCTTGAAAGGCAGGCTCTCTGGGATTTTCAAAACCACATTTTTCCTCCCTTTTGACCCCTCGAATAGGGTCTAGAAGGTGTGGAAAAACAGACTCTGATGGCAGAGAGAGTCTTTCCTTCCTGTTCACACCTGGTTAGTGTTTCTTTGACTTTAGGCCCGAAAAGGGATGAGCCATCGAAGGGAGTGTTAATGAAGGATGACTTGAACGGTTCCACAAAGTTACACAAGGGCATCCAGGAATGTCCCCTAAGGGCAATTCCTGAACCCACTGACCTTCTCGCTCCATCGGTTGCATAACAGATGAGCCTCATGGATGAGTTAACTACTGAATTGAGTGTGGAGAGCTGGGAAGATACTTTATCTGCCACTCCCGTAGCTACAGAACACTGGAGTGTATCTCCAAACTCCTTTAGGAGATCTCTCCTCCAAGCTCCTTTAGGAGATCTCTCTGTAACCTGGTGAAATGAGTGAGGTAATTCAGGGTCCATAGTGTAAAGGTCGCTGAAGGAAACATGTGCATACCGTATCCATCATACGCAACTCTTTGTTCGGAGAATGGACAGATGTGGATGCTTCTGATAACTCCTTTTTAATGGCTGCTGCCACCACCACAGCATCTACAGGTACACCTGTCTTCCGAGGATGTTATGAATTTATTTGGCCTCCTAGGGACAGGTTCCAAGTGTCTAGAGACTCCTATGCCTTTTGACAAACTAATTCCATGAGCTTGTCGAAAGGCGAAGACACCCAAATGGTGGAATGTCGAGAACCAAAGGCCTTCAGGTAAATAGACTCTACGTCAAAAGTGGTGGTGGACTTCCCGCTGCCTCTCTTCTTAAGCACCTCTAAGATGTCTGCAAGAGAGACATCTTCAGAGGGGGACCATGGGGACCCTTCCAATTCATCCAGGTCCATGTCTGATGTGAGTGACTCCTCTGGGGAGTTCAAATGCTTCCTCTTACATAGTCTCTTCCTGGGTACCTCTTTGGATGGGCATTCCTGAGAGGTTCTGGAAGAGAGGGGTTCGCCCTCTGGGGCTTCTTAAAGCTACAGGTCTCTACGCTGTTGTGGAATCAGCTGTGCCTTACAGGGAGGAATAGGGGGATTTGACAGAGAGGATGTCTGTGGGGACAATGCGCTCCTTATAGCCACAAAAGCCCCCATCATGTGAGCCGAGGAATGAGAAGATTTTCCCAGCACCACAGGGGGAGGCCCCGAGACCGAGGTAGAAGCCAAACTCATGCTTGCCGAGGCCCCGAGAGGCAAGTTCGGAACCGATAAAAACTCGGTCCGACTGTCCTCCCTGGACCTGACCGGAGAATGTTGTCTTCTAAACACCTCAGATGGTAGAGAGATAGAGCAGTTGGAGCCGAAGATGCCGAAGTAGGTCTCAGGCCCCAACGGCTCCACCTCTATGAGTTCCATACATTCCAGCTCTGAAGCCACAGTTTGGGTCGGAGGAAAAATCGACATAGAAGGGACAGGTCCAATCAGTTCTGAAGCCAATTGGGTCAATTCTGACAAAAATTTGGCCAGCGCCAGCATCCTCAATAGTTTCTGCACCAGATGATCCATATCATAGTCTGAAAGGCTCCTGGAGGATCGAGAGGATGAGGCTGGAGACATCACAGACTGTAGTACTGGCGACCTTAATGTAGGAAAAAACTGCTCCAATGTAGGTGAACGGCTCCTAACTTGCAACATCATTGGCCCCGAAACAGATGGAGCCGAGGTAGAAGGACAAACATGTTCAACTGATTCTGACATTTGCAATAGTTTCTTGGACAGTTCTGAGCCATCAGAAGATGTAGATGATGCTCTTTTAGAGCCTCTTTCTGATTTTTGAGAGGGAGAGACTGATTTTTTTGGAGGGCTTTGACCCTGCTTTAAGGCTTCTGAAAATGTAGATTTAAGTAGGCCTTTAAGGATCAGCTTATTCCTTCTTTCATGAAGGACTCTTCAGCTGAAGGAGTGGCAAATTGAGCAAGACTCCTGTAAATGCAGTGCCGCCAAACAATAAACACAATTGGTGTGTCCATCCGTAATGGGCATTTTTTGAGAACACTTGGGGCACCTCTTAAAACCTGAAGGTTTGGCCTCTTTAGGCTGCTTTGACATCCTTACACCAAAACACTACAACACACACCAAGAAAAAAGGAAAAAAACAGCCCTATAATTAAAACGGGCTCAATAGCTCTCTAAATAAAACAAGCTATAAAGAGATATTAACAAGAGTTTAACACACAAGCAATTCCAACAACTGTTTGCAGAAAAAATAACACTCTGCTAAAATGTACAAACCTGCTAAATATATAAAAGGAGAAACAGCCCTCTAATTAACATGGCCTCAATAGCTCTCTAAGTAAAATGAGCTATAATGAGATATCAACAAGTGTTTAACACACACCAGCCTTAATAGCAGTCTGACAATAGAAAAAAAATTTAAACAATTACTAAAATTATTTCTAATAACTTTAATAACAATTTCTACACTAAGGATATATATATATATATATATATATATATATATATATGTATGTATCTGTATATGTGTATATATAGATATATATATATATATATATATAGCACACTGTAAACTAATGTACGAAAAATCCTACGTAGGGATAGGGGAAGTGAGGCCTAATAAAGTTTGGCCAGATAAAACTAACAAAACACTCTATATAAGGAAAAAGCATTATAAATACGTGTAAATAAAATAATAAACTATCAATATAGTAAGACTATATACAGAATTTTTTTAAAGTTTTAAAGTTTTGAAAAAGAAAAAAAAAATTTCACTTAGCCAGAGCTAGATGAGATGCCCACTTCGTTTCAGTGGCAAACGACATTTGGGGAATGTCCTACATCAAGACCTCGAGCTTTAGTAAATGGTTGAGTCGGAACTGAGGATCGGTTCCAAACCCATCGGTACAGAATGAAGGCGGGATAGGACAACTTCACATCAGACTATATGGAAGTACAACAGTCACTATGTAAATCTAATTAGAATGATTTTCTCAAAACAAAGCACATCCTTAATCAGTAAAATTGATGATCTAGAAAATAAATCAAGGGGGAACAATCTTCAAATTTATGGCTTGCCAGAAAAAAACAGAAGGGGCCAACATCATAAACTTCCTCACATCTTGGCTAACATCTTAAATCTACAAGAATCCCTTTCCTATGGCATAGAAAGAGTCCATAGGTCACTGGCATCTTTTTCACTTTCTAAAAAGGTAAACTCCAATCCAAGGTCTATAATTGTATGCTTTCTCTCCTCACATGACAAAGAATTGGTACTAAAGACAGCTTGGGCTAATCAGATTTAACAATGATTACTCATCTGGAGTTATTACAAAAAAGAAAGGAATTTTTACCATTGATTAAGGAACTGAAAAAGAAACATCTTAAGTTCATCTACTGTTAAATGCAAGACTTAAAGCATTCCTTCCTGATTGCACCAAAACCTTTTACACACTAGAATCTGCTGTTACATATTTATCAAACAACAATATTATAGACCAAACAGAAGACATGAATTGCTCTGTTTATTCACTCAAGCATCAAGCAGAGAAAAACAATTAAAATAGTAGACAATAAAAAGAAAAGACTAACAGACAAATACAGTTTCTAACTACTGTTTATATTTCTCTCTGCGGTTATATTACCTTCTGTTTTATTATACAATACTTTGAAAAAGAAACTTCACCTTTACACAATTTATTTACCTTTGGTAATGCATTTATAGTACAACATCACACCACTATATATTTTGTTTATGGTAAACTTATATTAACAAAGTTTATATGGTACCTTTTTAAGCAGTTTGAATTCCATACAAAGCAACTTAGTAGTCATAAAAGTGCATATGTAGACTAAAGATTAGAAAAAAAAGGCTGATCATTCTTATTCCACTTTACCTAAGGACATTTTATATTTTCTGCTAATGAATGCAATAATTCTGAAGTTAATTAAATGCTTATGAGTGACATCTGCACGAAGATTAATACATATGCCTATAGAGAAAGTAATATTTTGCTGCTTAAATTTACATTATGATTTATATTAATGAATTGACTAGTTTATTAAATAATTATAATCATTTACTGTAGACTTCTAGATTTTATACTTTAAAACATTTCAGTCAAGGTAATTACTTATTTAGATAAATATATTGCCATGAAGTGAAGGAATTTACAGTTAAGTCACTTCACAAGCTGGAGACGGAATTCTGAAGTTTTTTTTTACAGTTTGCTTACCTTCCTTCCTTGGTTTCCCATTGAGATTGTGAGCTAAAAACACTTCTTTTTTCTTCAGCTCGAGCATTTCCTTACCTTAAAATTCCTTCACGATAGTGCAACTAGCTCAAAATGAAACTAAACAGCCCAGACATAAGGTAACCCCACTAGATGAAGGTCAAATTTCAGATGTTCAAGCTGTCTAGAAATTTAAAGTGATATACATGCTATTTTAATCTGCATTGCTTTATAAGCCTATTAGAGGTTACTAGACAGCTTGTATATATTTACTTTTAATATTTAAAATGTTTCTAGTATGCATTTAAATTAATAGAAGGTATGAAAAGAACTGTTATTTTATGTTTTCTAATAGAAATACATAGTGAACTGGATAGACTTGCATTATAGTTTATTATAGAGCACCTCGGCGTTTGTTAAAATCTACTGCCAATCATTAGCGGACTGGAGTTCCGCTGTGGCGACCCCTAACCAGGAAAAGCCGAAAGACAACAACAACATAGAATGTGCAGTTTAAAAAGAGTTTTTATGTATTTGTTAAGATGGAAGTGACTGGTGTATATTTACATATTAATTAGACAAATAGTTCAAATTAATATTTGCCTACTTTCTGTTATAAATAAAGCTGTTAGATAGTCAGACTTAGGGGTAGATAGGATAGGGCTTTTACAGGTTGCACTTGGATGGCTTGGCAATTCAAATGTAGGGGTTCTTTTTACCCCATAGTGTGTATAGTTTGTTCTTTGATTCAATATTTAATGTTTTACTTCCTTTTGTGTCTTTTGGGGGTGCCTAAATATATTAAAAATGCAGTCATTTCACTAGTAATCAAGTTATTTTCACCAGTTTTATGTATGTTTTTGCTTTTTTTCTTTGGTAGTATCACATATACATGCTGAGTAATTCTGTAGGCAGTAGTTTAAGTATGACATGCATTTCCATCAATGTCAGTGGTTTGAATAATAGTTGTAAAAAGGGAAGTTTGATTAAATATTTAAAAATCTTTAACCCACAGCTTATATTTTTACAGGAAATGCATTTGCTGCAAGTAGATTTAAACACACTCAGTATTAGCAATTATTCAGTTTTAGCAAATTCACATCATAAACAAAAGACAAGAGGTATAATGATTTTATGGAAGAACTCTGCCATTATGCCTAAAGTTATAAACATTTATCAAGATAAAGCAGAAATGTTTTGCTTGGTAACTTTATAGATAAATGGGACAATATATACATTAGTGAATTTATACTGGATTTCTGAACTAGGAATTAAAGTAGTTAAGCACCACATAGAAGACATTATACAATATTCTACGGGGAATGTACTATTAGGTGGAGATTACAATTGTATAATAAATGAAAGTGACACTAACTCTATAAATACACGTAGGAAAACTGCAACATCTAAGGCATTGGTTGAATTTACACATTCTATTCACACATGCATGGTTCTCATTCTAGGACTGATACAGTATATTTATCAAGAGCGTTAACTTCAAAGTTAGATACAGTTAAAGTAATTTCTTGCCCCTTTTCAGACCATAATGCCCTTACATTTGAATTAGAAGTACACACAAGACAAAGGAGGCCTATCACTAGAATACCATCTTATATAACTAATTTAAGATTTTATGGAATTTTTTAACAAAGGAAGACAATCCTTTCTTGAAACAAACCTCACTGATGACCTATATATATATATATATATATATATATATATATATATATATATATATATATATATATATATATATATAGCTCTATATATATATATATATATATATATATATATATATATATATATATATATATGAGAGACTCACTGAAATCTTACTTATACGGCAAAACTTTAGCTTGATATAATAATAAGAGAAAACAATTGAATAAGGACTTGCTGGGGCCGTGATCAAATATTGGCAGTTTAAAACTTAATATTCAAAGGGGGATGAAGCACTTAATTAATGAACTGAAAGAGAAGAATACTAAATATTTAGAAATTCTGCATCATAAATCAAAAGATTAGACTGGTTTCTTACTCGATGAATCCTAGTAATCAGAAGAGAATTGCAAATCGAACTAAAAAGATAATAAAAATCACAGCAGATGAAGGAAGTATGTATATCAGGCAATAGGAAGAAAGTGTCAGACTTAGAAGGAATATTAGAAGCATTTAAAACACACTGTTATAGTATTAATTCACAAAGTGTTGAACTAGAACCACAAAATATAATAAGGTCTTTTCTTAAGGCAAACATCAAATCTAAACTTCAGGATGAGCATATCAAGTTAAGTGATAAAGAAATAATGTCTAAACTTAAATCTCAAATTAATAAGTTAAAACTTAAAGCACCTGGTATAGACAACATTATTCCTGAGATATTTAAACGTTTACCTAAGGAAGCAGTAGTTCTACTATTAAAGGCATTCAATTCAGTAAAGGATGTCTTAGGTATACCTCCTTCTTGGAAATATACAGTCATTTCTCCCATTCTGAAATCTGAAAAAATGCCAGTGAATGTTCTTCTTATATACCTATATCCCTTTTGAAAGTTGATTACAAAATGTTCATGTCAATTCATGTTAACAGAATTAAACTGTTGCTTCCTTCATTGGTGGATGAAGATCAAACAGGGTTTATAAAGAACAGAAATACTCATGACAACATTAAAAGAATACTTTCTTTGATTACATAAATCTCATAAATAAAAATATGACCCTAGTTAGTCTGGATATAAACAACACTTTTGATTCAGTTAATTGGAATTATTTATGTGTTCTGTGGGGTTGGTTGGAGACAAACTTAGCTATTCTGTTATAGCAGGAGTCTAGTTTATTTAGGTTGGTTTTTGATAGGTTAGTAAAGACCTCAGAGCAGTACAGGGGGGTGGATAGCAAGTGGGATCTTGAAATGGCCAGTCTAGCTTGTTATGTAAGGAAAGGTTTAATCCTGTAGAGAGTGCCTAGTTTAGAGTGGATTTTTTTGATGGTCAGATAGATGTGTTTATCAAATTTCAGTGAGTCATATATGGTTAGCCCTAGCAGCTTGGTCTGATTGGTGGGTTCGATTTTTGTACCATTGTTAGATAGTATGGAGAGGGATTGGGTACTGTGTTTGGAAGATTTATTAGAGAAAATTATGAGCTTGGTCTTATTTGGATTTAGGATGAGTTGGTGGCTGGTGAAGTACTTTTCAATGTCTTGGAATGATGATTGCATTTTGTGTTGGAGTGATTGTGGGGAGTAGGCTGAGCAGATAAGGGAGTAGTCATTTGCATACTGCATGATAGTGGCCTGTTGGGTGGCAGTATATAGGTTGTTGGCAAATATTATTAAGAGAAGGGGCCCAAGTATGGAGCCTTGTGGTACCCCCATGGTGAATGGTAATAGTGGGGAGAGGCTAGGCTGTTTGCCCATTTAGTGGCCTGTTGACGGTTGGATGAACAACTGTGAAACCATGTTAAGGGTGTGGTACTGAAATTGTAAGTAGCAAGTTTGTTGAGGAGCATCTGATGGGACATTGTGTCTAAAACTTTGGACATATGTAAGAAAATGGCTGAGACTAGTTGTCCTTCATTTCTGAGGTGGCGAATGGTCTCTGTAAAGGTTATGAGGGCTGAGTTAGTAAATCCTGAATCCATGCTGGGTGCTGGAGAGTAGATTGTTGGTAGTAAGGTGACTTATGAGTTGCTGGTGGATACATTTTTCTAGAATTTTGGCAAGGGGGGAATAGAATGGTGATGGGATGGTAGTTAGTTATGTCTCTAGATGGACTGCCTTTATGAAGTGGTATGATATGAGAGATTTTCTATAATTTGGGAACATACTGTTCGGAGATAGACTGGTTTATTAGTAATGATATGGAGTAGACGATGGATGGGGCAGCTAGTTTTAGGTATTCATTTGGAAGTTGGCTGGCAGTTAAGCAGCAGGGTTTTAATTTACATATGAGTTTTTTTAATGTAGGAAGTTGGAATGGGAATAAAGTAGAAGGCATTTGCAACAATAGAGGTAGTAGAGGGGACAGTGAGTGGTGGGATGGTTTTGTTGTTTAGGAGAGAAGTGGTAGAGTTGATGAAGTGAGAATTGAATTATGAGGTTAAGGGCACAGAGGAGTTAGAAGTGAGGGGGGCAGGGGTAGGGGTTTTACCAGTGTTAAGGAGGTAGTTGATATTCTGCCAGAAGTTTTGTGGATTGTGCTGGTATTTTTGTTGGCAAGTGAGGAAATAGGTTCTTTTATCCTTGGTGATGTTTTTCTTAGCATGGTTTCTAATATGTAGTTGTAAACTAACATGTTTGTAGTACAGTTGTAAACTAACATTTTCTGGTGCCTTCTTTGTTACATTGTGCAATATAACATTTCTACACCTACATATTCTAGTCTTATAAATTCTATACTCAATACTTTCAAGAAACGTATTCTTTCAAATCTTGATACCAAAATTTGGTTTGAAACTTTAATTCCTTTTAGCATTATGATTTTTTGATAAAAGTTTATAACAGCATTATTAATACACAGGAATCATTTTTTTTTGCTGGTGGCAATGCTTTCAAGAATTCCAAGTCAAAGAAGCACATTTATTTATAGAAGAATTTAAGTTTACATGACTGGTTATTGTTACAAAGGGTGCTATCACATTCTAAAGATCTTTCCATAATCCTCAGTAACTCCTTTTGCAAAGACATGCCTAAACTATCATTTTATTTCTTTGAGATTATTTATAAGTCAAATTTCGATAACTTAATTTCAAAATTATATATAATCCTTATAAGCTACAAGTTACAATTACATGATAAATATTGGAACCATATCACTATGGGTGTTATCCCTCATTTATCCTTAGAAGGTAAAACACAAATTTTATCTTCTATTAAAAATACTTCCTAGTCACAGTATTGGCATATATTTACAGGAAAATTTATACATAGAGCATTCCTAACCACAAACAAGTTAGCTAATTTTGGAAAGAATAAAAATATTATTTGTTGGAGATACCTGCAAAAAGGTAATGCTGACCAGATTCATATATTTTATTCATGTTCTTTATTAGAACAGTTCTGGTGTAAACTAAATTACTTTTTACAAGCTTTGTTTACTGACTCATTTTCTTTGTCAAAATCCTTAATTTTATTTAATATAAATGATGGTCTTATTCTGAACAGTGTTAATCTTTCTGTATTATGGTCTATTCATGTGATTGTAAGGAAAAGTATCATCAGGAAATGGAAATCTTCCTCTGCACCAAACTTTGAAGACATTTTATCTCTCTTGAAGGAAACCACTTACAAAGAAACAAAAGTCAAGAAATACAGGATTCACCCCAAATTATCTACCAATAACCCTTGGGGTACACATTGATAAAATCAGACTGTCTTGAATAATTCCAGGAATTGATGCATGTATAACATTTCTGTTTATTATCTGTATCTTTTTTATTAGAAATACGATTGTTATATAATTTTTCCTTTTTTCTTCAGGCCTTTGTAAATAATGCACATAGTTTATCTTCTTGTTCAGAAAATATTATTGTGTTCTTCATTTATTATCAAAATGTATTGAATTATTGTGACAAGTTTATGGAAAATAAAAAAAAAACTCTTTTGAACAAAAACAATACTTTCTTGTTATGGACAAATAATAGAAAAGGTTATTTTTAATAAATTATTGTCAGAATTGGGAAGGTTGACACTTGAAACCATATATCAGTATGCATATGTTGAAAACAGATCTATAACTACCTGTAATATGATGTTCTACAATAATATAATAGTAGCTATAAATCAAAAATTGTGTTGTGATGTAAATTATATAGACTTAACTTCACCCTTTGATACAGACACATACAAAAAATCCTGATCAATAAATTCAAACAATTAGGGATTAATGTAATATTGACAAGGTGGATTGCTTCATGGCTTTCAAATGAAACATGGTAAGTATCATACAGCTACTGGACAAGTGAAATTCTAGGTTATACTCAGGATGTCCCACACGGCTCTGTCCTAGGCCAATACTTATTTAGGTTGCATCTTACAGATCTGTATTTTTCATCTGAGGAGTTCCAGAATCTCTAAATAGCTGAGTTGAAAATGGGTAAACTGATTACACCTGCTACAGCTAGGGCATATCTGCAAAAGAACTCGACTAAACTAATCATACAGACATAAGAGAATAATATGCCAATAAATACATCAAAAACTAAGAATATGTGATTTGGGAGACAAAGACAGAAGGTTGAATATTTAATCTAGCACACAGTGATTGAAACTGTGGATTCATTTAAGGACCTGTGTATAATATGGGTAGATACAACTTTCAGTTCTGATCATATCAATCAGTTTGTTAATGATAATTATAAAATGATGGGCTGTATAAATAGCCCATCATTTTACAAAGACTAAGAAATCAGAAATGATGCAGTCCTTGTTCATAAGTTACATTAGACCCAAACTAGAGTATGTAATGATAATATGGAAACCTTATAAGAAAACTAACATGAGTAAATTGGAAAGAGTACAGAGGAAATATACCAAGGGTATCCATGGATGTGAAAGTTTAAGTTATTATGCAAGATTAAAATATCTGAACTTATACCATGTCTCATATAGATATTTAAGAGAAGACCTTATCCATGTATATAGGGCATTTAGAAATAAGTACCTGTAGCACCATCTGGGTTATCAAAGAGTAGTAGAGAATCATCAGACAACTTGTGTAGGAGATTATATAGGAATGAGGGATGTACTAATCTGTTTTCTGAGACAGCAGCCGATGGATGGAATGCATACAAATTATATTAAAGCAAGCACTTGTTTAGATGTGGGTAAGAACAATTTGGACACGTATTATGGAAATGACTGTTTTGGTATATTGCAAGCAAGAAGGCCATTATTGTCCATGCCTAAAATATCTGTTTATATGTATATATGCATGTATGAAAATTATAAGTTATGTACTCACCATAACTTGACATCAGTGTTGCCCAACTTCATTCTTCCTTACCAATGAATTTGGATCCAAACCTCAGATCTGACTTGGCTGCATACATAAGACTTCAGATCTAGCTCTCAAGCTCCTCCCACTACTGATAAAGCTGTATTCTATCCCAGGCACCTCAGATTGAGTTTGCTGCCTAATGTCCCACTTTATAATATAGATATAGACATAAGAACAGTCAGGGCTCAAACTTGGAACTGAATGCTTCCAATACAGTCTAACAGATACTTCTAGGAGTGAAAAGGATGTGGGATGGATGGGAGGGAAGGTGAGGAAGAATGAAAATGGATAACACAGATGTCAAGTTATGGTGAGTACATACCTTATAAATCTGACATTGTCCTTTTCATTCTTCCTTACCAATGGGACAGAATCCACAGCTATGTAGCCCTGGGAAGGCCCTCATGGAAGGGCATGACAGAGCACTTTCAAACCAAAATAAACTCTGCTTCTGGAGATAATGTCTAATTTGTAATGTGTAACAAAAGTATGACTATTTGACCAAGTAGCTGCAGCATGTCATCAATGGAAGTCCTTGACGAAAAGGCAGATGAAGTAGCCATAGACCAAGTGGAGTGTGCTCAAAGGGGTCATGGCAAATCTACTCCTTTTTGAGAATAAAAGAATTAAATACAATCTTCACAAGATAAAAATGTAAATATTTGTGCACATCAAGGAGATGACGCATGTATTCTCCTTATTCATAAATTTAGGAAAGAAGACTGGTAATTGTATGGACTGGTCAATGTTACTTTCCATTGCCACTTTAGGAAGAAAGGAAGTGTTGGTCCATAGAAACACCCTGTCCTTATGAAAAATAATGTAAGGAGGCTTGGTTGATCGGGCCCTGAAGCTCAGAAATTCCTTTTGCTGAAGTGATAGCTACTAAGAAGATCATTTTCCAAGAATGAAACTTTATATCACATTTGTCTGCCAGTTCAAAGGGTTCTGAGCTAATCCCTGAAGGACCACAGTAATGTTCCAAGGAGAAGAAGGGTCCTTTATCAGGGGTCTAAGGAGAAATATTCCCTTCATGAAGGCTCTACACAGTTTGGACAAAGCCAGAGAACAGGATTTATTTCCAGAATAGAAATTAGAAATTGCTGCCAACTGAAGTTTAATTGTAGAAAAACTATCTCCTTCTTTAAAGAAAGTTGTTAGAAAGAAAAGAATGGCTGAAGTTGGTGCTGAAAAAAAGTAGATACTCTGGTTGGAGGCCCAAGCAGAAAATCCTTTCTGTTTCCTTCTGTTGACTTTCCTGGAAGTGGCCACAATAACAAATGATGTATCGTCATATGATGTACCATGGCACAAGGATCCAAAATACACGGGCTGAAATAATAACACTTTATTGTAAAAAAACACAATAAAATGAAACTACTCTGGTTAAGCGCTTTCATCTACTAAACATAGACTTCATCAGAACACTGTTGATGTGATTAAAACAGTTTATATACCTATCATGCACCAATGGGAATGGACCTTCAATTAATCTACATATACTAAATGCTAAATATTCATATATCCTCTTAAACCTACAATCTATCGAAAATCCTTGATCCTTGAGCCGTGGTACATAATACAGCAATACATCATTAGGTATTGTGGTTCCTTGTTGGGTTTTTGGGTTTACCTTCAAAATGTTGAATGCTAAATGGTTGAAAATGAATTGGTTGAATGCATTATACTGAATGATCAAAATGTTGAAATAAAATTAGTCTAAACTCACAATGTCGGAATTATCAAATTTGCCCATTTCTGCACTGTAGTGCGATATCGGAGTTGGTATATTTAAGTAGGGCGGTGTGGGGGGCATAGACCCCCCTTGCTTTTTCAATTAAATGATTTTAGACATTATGATCATTCAATGTTTTGGGTTTACATGTTATTTTTCAACCAAATGAACATTAGACATTATGGCATTCAATATTTTGAAGGTAAACTGGGTTTTCGCTGTTTTTTTGTTATTACTGGAAGGGGAGAAACCATGCAGATTTTGAGTGGGTTCCAGTATCCATGGAGGATATCTCAACTGAGACCATAGGAAGGGGAACCTTACCTCTCGAGGCCAAACGGGGGCAATGAGGATGACTGAGCTCTTCAGCCTGCTTGCTTTCTGTAAGAACTTTGAAATCAGATGGAGAGGAGTGTAGGCATACAGGAGACCTTTAGGCCAGTTGTGAATCATAGTGTCTTTCGGTGGCTCCCTCTGAGGGGAGATCACAGCAAAGTACTTGCTGCACTTGCTGTTGAGGGGTGAGGCAATTAAGTCACAGCAAGGCTGACCCCAGCAGGTGAAGACCATATACACTTCTGATTGGTTGAAAGACCACTCGTGAGGCATCAGAATGGATCTGCTGAGCCTGTCTGCTAGTGTTGGGGATGTGTGTTGCAAAGAGAATGTAGTCTGTGATCGCTCACTCCCAAACACTCATGGCCTCTCTGCATAGTGGGTAAGACCGGGTTCCTTCTTGTTTGTTAATGTACCAGACTACAAACAGGCTGTCTGTTTGGATTGCAATAGTCCCCAGTGGATGAACATCTTGAAATGCTTGCAATGCAGCAGGACTGCCCTCATCTCTAGGACGTTGATATGCATTTTGATCTCTTGAAGAGACCACATGCCTTGGACCATCTTTCACAAGAAATGTTCCCCACCCCAGTAGGGAAGCATCTGTGGTCACTGTGACAACTGAGCGGAAGAATGAAATGCCTAGAAAAAGACTGTCTGATTTAATCCAGCGACAAACATATATAATAATAAATAATATTTTCCAGATTGGAGTGAGTCTTATGGGAAAAAATAGGGGCCGATAAAGAATGGACCATTGTACCACCAATGTCCACTGAAGAATTTGCATAAAGAATCATGCTAGAGAGACCAGAGGTATGGCAGCTGCCATCGATCCCAGAGCTTGTTGTACTAATCTTGCGGAAGGACATAGGTGAGAGAGAAGAGGCCGAACCTGAAGTCTCACAGATATGATGCAATGGAGAGGTAAGGATGCCACCTGAGTTGTAGTATTCAAAAGAGTCCGTATGAACTCCAGGGCCTGTACTGGGACTAGATTTAACTTGGCATGGATTACTGAGATGTCTAAAGTGTTGGAAATGTGGAGCAAGTAGTACTTTGCTTGTAGAAGTTGATGCTTGGATGGGACGGTGAGGGTTGACATATGGAAACACCTGGAATTCCTTGAGTCTCAAGTGAGCTGCCATGATTGCTATGCACTTGGTAAACACCCTGGGGGCTGGGGTGAGTCCAAAGGGCATGCTCTGAATTGGTAATGACTAGCTCCCAGCCAAAAGTGTAGATGTCTCCTGGATCATCTGTCTTATGCATCCTGGAGATCTATAGAGCACATCCAAACATCCATGTGCAGAAGAGGCAGGATGGACTGAATCATAACAATGCAGTACTTCATCTTCTTTACATACTGATTCAACTTGCTTGGATCCAAAATGAGTCTTAGGTCACCTTTTTTCTTTGGCACTAAAAAGAAGAGCGAGTAAGTTGTGAATCCTACCTGGTCAGGTGGGACCTCCTGGATGTTTCTTTTTTGTAGCAGCATTTGTATTTCTTGTGCTGCATCTTTCCTCTGACTGGGTGGAGCATCAAGAAGTTTCCTCTTTTGGATAGGAGGAGGAAGGGAAAATGGTACATAGTAACCTCTGGATGTGATTCTTAGCACCCATGAATCTGTTGTGATATCTGGCCAGGCATCTAGGTGCAAAGAGAAATGTCCCCAATTACCTCCAAAGTTGGACAGTCAGGCAGAGCTTCAGGAATGTTGACAGGGCCTATCAGAAAAAGAATCTCTGAAGCCTTGGTTCTGCAGACCCCTCTGCCTCTATGGCAACATCTTCCGTTAAAATTTCCTCTGTCTCTGGAGGAATTAATCCCGTGCAAATCATGGAAAGGTCCCTGAGAATTTCAGATTCACATCTTACCATCTCATTGGTTTCTACAGAAGGTCCATTGAGGTGCAGAAAACATTATTCCTACGGCAGACAGAGTGTTTCTCTCTTGTTTGAAGTGGGTAAGCATGTCTTTAACTGATAGCCCAAACAAGAAAGTGCCATCAAAGGGGGCACTGACAAAGGAAGTCTTGAAGGGATCCACAAAATCACATAGCCACATCCATGCCTGTCTCCTTATGGCTATACCTGATCCTGCTGCATCTGTGGTACCTTCTCCTGCATGGGAGATCAGCCTCATCGATGCATTAGAAATGGACAGCAGATTGGCCAGTTGAGAGGAAGTCTTTTTTGAAATTTTCCACAGACATAGACTCCAAGAGAGTGTTTGATAACTCCTTAGTCAAATCTCCCTGTAGCTGAGTGAAGTGTCCCAATAGTTTAACGACCTCAGTGCAAATGTAGCTGAGGCAAACACTTGCTTTCCAAATCTATCCATCGCTCTGGGCTCCCTGTTTGGTGGATGGACAGAAGAGCTGTCCTCAGTTAGCTCTTTTTTGGTGGCTGCCATCACCACCATAGCATCAACTGGGATTCCCTTGCTCCCATGAGGTCTATTAGCAGGAGGACGAGAAATCTGTCCAGGCACTTGGAAATAAGTTTGACAGTGTCTGGTTCCTCCCAAGCCTTGTGGAAAACCAAGTCAATCAGTTCTTCCTCTGGAGGGGGGAGGGGGGTTCACCCAAGACTTAGATGATCCAGAACTGAAAGCCTTCAGAATCACTGATTCTTCAGACCAGCCATCCTTCTGTTTGTGGATCTTGAGGATATCTCCAAAGGAGATGTCAACAGGTAGCGATCTGGTGCATCCTTCTCCCTCATCAAAATCAGTGTCTTACCGAAACTGGGTGTCCTTGTGGAATACATCTGATGGGCCCAGAGCTTGGAATCAAAGATGGGGGATGGATAGGATCTAAAACAAGACAGGATGGTTGACTTTGAAGAGGGAAAGCTCTTTCTTCCTCCTTGAATGCTGAAAGACCAAGGGAAACCTCTCCCTCCTTTTCGGAGCTGAAGCCACCGAGGTAGGTCAGAGCCACCCCAGGATCTGAGCCTCAAGGGGAGAATCGGATCTGAGCTGTGCAGGATCCAGGCTCTGAGAGGAAGGGATGGATCCAACAAATTCAGAGCCAAACTCAACCCCTTAGACCTGGTGCCAATGTCTCAGAACGAGACCCGGTCTGATCCGAGGGTATCAGAGCAAAACGGTCAGGGTCATAGTAGGAGTTGAAGAAAGTACTTTCCTTGGATCTGACACCAACCATTCTTGGGGATCTCATATCTTGGGACTCAGAAACCACCGGTTTGATTGGAGAAAGAGAGATAATGGACTTGGCAGGTGCATTCATGCATCCAGGAGGGGACAGAGCTGAGAGGACCCCCATCGGGATCTGAGCCCTGAGGAATTTCTGCATCATCCTATCCAGATCCACCTCTGAAAATCTCCTAGAAGATCTGGAAGACACTGTAGATGAGGGTCTAGAGTGTTTCTTCTGAGTCTGAAAAAGTTGAGTTGGCAGAGTGACACTGCTTTCAGTACGTACTGTGGTGTACAGCTTCTGTGGCTTGAAGTAGATCTCAGATCAAAGGATTTAGGATCCGAAAATGAAGTAGATGGCAAGGGTGGAATAACAATAGGAGTAAACCTTTTGAATCCAATGAAGGCTTTGAATCTGAGGATAGCCCAAGAGGTGTCAGATCCAAGGTGGTCAGATCCAAAATTTTTCTAATCTTGTCCAGCGGCTCCAAAGAAGCCCTTGGTGACTTCTGAGGAGATCTCTTCCTGTCCAAAGAAACTCATTTGGGTGTTTTTGAGTGGTTATGAGCCCCAGAAGAAGCAGGAAGAAACCCTTTTAAAATAGGTTTATTGTGCCTGTCTGATAAAGCCCTGGAATTAAAGGTGGCACAAATGGGACAAGCCGTGTCAAGAAGCTCAGGTCCTAAGCAATACACGCACTTCTTGTGGACATCAGTTATGCCCACAAGAAGTGCAATTTTTGAAGCCAGTTGGTTTCTCCGACATGGTCAAGGAGAAAAAAAATAATTGTAAACAAGAAAACCACAAACGAGAAATTAAATAACAGTTTGTTTTTTTTTTAAACAAAAAAAAAAAAAGTTATGTACTCACCATAACGTTCCATCTGTGTTGTCCATTTTCATTTCTGCCTCACTGATGGGGTTTGGATCTGATCCCCCAGATCTGACTCGGCTGCTATACAAACTTATGGCAATCTTGAACTCTCAAGCTTCACCCTTACCCAGAATGCACCACCCCTCATTACCTCAGATCTTGTTTGCAACCAACAGAAAGAAATTGCTTATGTAATTTTATAGAAAGCTTAAGGAGTAGTATAACAGTGGAAGGAAGGGCAAAGCCATATCTGCAGCCATTAATATAAGAAGAATACCTCACAGAAGAGTTGCGATATCTACCGTTGATCCAGAATATAATGGAAGGGGGTCGGTGGGAAGAAAATTGAGGTGGAAATGAAAATGGACAACACAGATGGAACGTTATGGTGAATACATAACTTTTTTATCTGATGTTGTCAACTTTCATTTTGGCCTCACTAATGGGACAGAGTCCCTAGCTACCAAATCCCCAGGCGGCCTCAAGGTAGAATATTCCTAAGCACCATTGAGCCAAATGATGCCCTACCCCTAGAGACTAAGTCCAGTTTGTAATGAGATATGAAGGTATGAGGAGAAGCCCAAGTCGCTGCCACACAAATGTTATCCAAGGAGGTTCTTGAATGAAAAGTTGAGGAAGTTGCTAATGATCTTGTAGAGTAGGCACGTACTTGGTTTGTGAGAGGCAAGTTTAATTTATTATAAACGAAGGAAATACAGTTAGTTAGCCATTTGGGCAGTGAAACGTTAGACACTGATTTACCCAACTTTCTTTCAGCAAAACAGACAAATAACTGGTCTGATTTTCTGAAGTGTTTTGTTCTGTGCAAATAAAAATGTAACTGTCTGTAAACATCTACTGACTATAAAAAGATGTTATGTACTCACCATAACATTCCATGTATGTAGTCCATCTCGACGAATATTATTACGTGTGGGTTCGGAGCAACTCGGCCGCTTTTAGAAAGCCTGAAAACTTCTGATTGGCTCATGGCTAGGAGGTATCCCGTGGTGCATGAGCACACTTCCCAGATCTTGTTTGCTGCTAGTCTATATAAGGAGAAAAGTAGAAAGGAGAACAAAGGTTTGGAAGAATAAGCCCTAATAAAAGTGTCCTTTATGATATAAACCACTGTAGAAAACTGTTTCCAGATCCTCCAGGAAGGGGGCTGGTGGGTGGGTTCATAATAATTGTCGGTGAGATGGACTACATACATGGAACATTATGGTGAGTACATAATTTCTTTATGTTATGTAGTCCTATCTCGCCTCCATTATTATGTGTGGGACAGTGTCCCTAGCATCTTGTATGGGTGGCTCACTGGAAAATACTCCTGAGCACCGTGGAACAAATTGAGGCCCTACCCCTGGAAGTTAGGTCCAATTTATAATGGGTAATGAAGGTATGAGGGGTAGCCCATGCTGCTGCTGCACATATATTATCAATAGGAGTCCTGGCTTGGAAGGCAGCAGAAGTAGAAAATTATCTGGTAGAATGCGCTTTGACTTTAAGGGGTAACTCTCTTCCCTCAGAAGTATAAATCAAAGAGATGCAGTTAGAGATCTAATTTGATAGTGTGACCTTAGAAACTGGCAAACCCATTCTTGTTTCAGCAAAGGAAACGAATAGCTGGTCTGATTTTCTAAATCCTTTAGTTCTGTGGATGTAGAAACGCAATTGCCTATGCACATCCAATTGGTGATATCTATACTCTGCTTTATTGGTGTGAAAATGGGAGCAGACCTTGAGAATAAAGGAAGGATTCATCCGGAGAGAGACCCTATCTTTGTGAAAAATTAAGTATGGAGGTTTAACTGATAGGGCTTTCACTTCGGAAACTCATCTGGCTTAAGTTATTGCCACCAGAAAAAGAGTCTTCCACAACAGCTGGTTCAAAAGGTGGCAAAGTAAGTTTAGAAAGGACTAGATTTAGATCCCAGGGAGGAATGGGATCCTGAACGGGAGGTCTTAACATCATAGAACCTTTGAGAAAGGTCTTGCAAAGTTTGTGGGACATAAGGTTAGAAGCATTAATTCCCACATGAAAATTAGATATTGCTGCTAGCTGAACTCTGAGTGTAGCAGCTGCTGATCCCTGGTGAAAAAGTTTTGATAGGAACTCTAAGACAACAGGAATGGGAGCTGTAAATGGACTAACCTTTCTGTTATCTGCCCATATAGAAAATCTCTTCCATTAACTGTTATACAATTTTCTAGTCGAGGGCTTATGAGAAGAGGTAATGATATGGGTTACAGCTGGAGACAGATCGTGAAGCCTGACTAATGATGGAACTGAAGCAGCCATGCTGTCAGTTTGAGAGTGTGGAGACAGGGATGAAGAGAACCTGACATGTATGTCAAGAGGTCTGGTACTGGGTCCAGAGTCCAAGGATAGTCTAACAGGTGAGGCCCGAGGAAAGGGAACCAAATCTGATGAGGCCAGTAAGGAGTGATGAAGATCATCTTGCTTCCCAACAACATTGCTTTCTGTATAACCTTGGGAATGAGTGGAAAAGGAGGAAATGCATAAAGAAGTCTTGGGGGCCAATCGTGGATGAGTGCATCTCTCGGAGACTCTCCCGGAGGGGGAATGAGGGAGAAAAAGGTGCTGCATTTGCCACTGATGGGGCTGGCAAAGAGATCACAGTAGGCTTGTCCCTATTTGTGAAAGATCTGACGGGCTACTTTTCTGGTCCAAAGACCATTCGTGAGGTAACAAAATTGCCCTGCTTAGCTTGTCTGCTATCACATTGGATGTCCCCGGGATGTGTGTTGCAATGAGAAAGCATTGGGAAGAAATCACCCAGTTCCAAACTCGCAGGGCCTCTCGACATAAGGGGTAAGATCTGGTTCCTCCTTGCTTGTTTAGATACCATATCACTGACATGTTGTCTGTCTGGATAGCTATCATCCCTACAGGGAGAAAGTCATGAAGTGCTTGCAACGCTAGAGGCACCACTCTCATCTCTAGGACACTGATATGCCGATGGGCCTTGTGATCTTGCCATGTGCCTTGGACAGTCCTGCCTAGATAATGCCCCCCCACCCTAGCTGACAGGCATCCGTGGTCACAGTGGCAACAGGTTGGTGCGGTACAAAGGGAGTCCCAGTGGTAAGGTGACCTGGCTGAATCCACCAACGGAGATCCTTTTTGCAAGAATCTGTGATTAGTATCTGGTGATGCAGGGGCAACTGCTGAAAAGACCACTGGGATGACAGGAGCCATTGGTGTATTCTCATATGTAGCCTTGCAAATGGTACCAATGTTATAGTCGAAGCCATTGTTCCAAGAAGTTGTTAACACCATCTTCGCTTTGACTCTTCGAAGGGGAAGTATCCTGTAAATCTGCTGTGAAAGATTTTGTATTCTGTCTGTTGGTAGTTTGGCTATCATAGAGACCATGTCTATGTTTGCTCATATAAATGTTATAGATTGAGCGGGCAAAGTTAAGGATTTTTCCCAATTTATAGAGACTCCCAACTGGGAACAGAGCTTGATTGTGGAGTCTCTGGATTGAACAAGAAGATGCCTGGTGGTGGCTGTCAAGAGCCAATCATCCAGGTATGGAAAAACTTGGATTCCCTGACGCCTCAGATGGGCTGTCACAACTGCCATACACTTGGTGAACACCCAGGGGGGCTGCGGTGAGATCAAAAGGCAGCACCCAAAACTGGTAATGATTGGCTCCCAGCCGGTAGTGTAGAAAACTCCTTGATGCTTTGTCCATCTTGATGTGGTAGTAGGCATCCTGGAGATCTATTTAGCACATCCAATTTTCTTTCCCTAACAAAGGGAGTATGGATTGTAGAGTGGCCATTCGGAACTTGGATTTCTTTACATACTCGTTTAACCTGCTGAGGTCTAAAATGGGTCTCCAATCTCCTGTTCTCTTTGGAACTAAAAAGAATCTGGAGTATGTTCCAAATCCTGTCTGGTCTGCTGGGACCTACTGGATGACTCTTTTTAACAGCAGCTTTTCTAACTCTATAGCTACTTGATCTTGTGATTGGGTGGTACATCTGGGATCCTTCTGGGAGGGCGTGGTGGAAGGGAAAAGGGTATAGAGTAACCTCTCGTGATAATGTCTTGTATCCACTTGTCTCGGCTGATATTTAGCCAGGCTTCTGGGTACAAAGACAGGCGACCCCCAACTGGCTCCAGAGATGCACAGTCGGGTTCCACATCAGGAACACTGATAGGGGCGGTCATGAAAGGAATCGTGACCTCCCTGATTTTGTGGACCTCCCCTGCCTCTAGGGCGATGTCTACCATTTGTTCCTCCTCCCCTGCCTCTGAAGGAGGAATCACCCTGTGTATCCTGGAAAGATCTCTGTGATTTCTTGAACCATGTTTTACCACTCTTCTTACCTTTAGGATAAGGTCTAGAAGGGAAGGTAAAACGGACACCTGGTGAGGGCATCTTTCACCCTGGGTTCAAAAAGAGAGGATCTGTCAACGGGAGCATTGGTGAATGTAGACTTGAAAGGTTCAGCAAAATTGCATAGACGCATCCAGGAGTGTCTCCTTAAGGAGACTCCTGAACCCGCCGCCCTACTCGCACCATCAGCTGCGTATGAGATCAGCCTCATGGAGAAGTTAACAATGGATGTTAAGGTAGACAACTGAGCAGATAGTGTAGATGGGACTCCTTCCATAGAGGTACCTTGAAGAGTATCTCCTAACTCCTTCAGGAGATCTCTCTGAAGTCTCGTGAAGTGTGATAGATAATTCAGCGATCGTAGTGTAAAAGCCGCTGAAGAGAAGATATGCTTCCCGTATCTATCCATCATTCGGGATGCCTTATTGGGTGGATGGATAGAAGAAGAAGTCTCTGCTAGCTCCTTCTTAGTGGCCACCGACACCACCATGGCATCTACAGGTAAGCCCTTGGATAAAAATTCTTTGTCTTTAAGGGTGGAAAGAAACTTCCTCAGCCTCCTGGGGACCGGTTCCACGGCATCAGGAATCTGCCATGCTTTCTGACTCACAAGTTCCAGTAACTTGTCAAATGGGGGAGACACCCATGAAGCTGAAGGTTGAGACCCGAAAGCCTTCAGGTACACTGACTCCTCATCAGACAGGGTAACAGTTGGCCAGCTGCCTTTCTGCCTAAGGATCTCCAAGATGTCTGCAAAGGAGACATCTTCAGAGGATGACTTAGGGGACCCCTCTGACTCATTGAGGTTAGTGTCAGATGTGAGAGTCTCATCAGGGGAGTCTACATGCTTCCTCTTAAATGATCTCTTCTGAGGGGTCTCCTCAGCGGAGTTCTCTGGGGAGGCCTCGGAAGATTGGAGGCCACCCAAATGGGGGTCCTGAGGCTGTGGGTCCCTGCCATCCGGGGGAAGAGAAGATGCTGAGACTGTAGTCGGAGCTTGAAGGAGTATAGCATCGGTACTTCTACGTGGGGTGGATGAGCTATCCAGCATGCTCCTCATCTTCATGAAAACTGATTCCTCTGGCTCCGAAAGACGCCTCGGTTCTGAAGAAACCAGAGGTGCCGACAGCTCCAGAAGGATCGGCTCCGAGAACAATATAGGGTCTGAGCTCACTCGGGCCAACTCACCAAGAGGGAGACTCTGCACCGAAGAAGTTTGGTTCCAAGTGTCCCCATCGGGGCCGACCGAGGAGCTTTGGATCCTAGACACTTCAGATGGCACCGAGAGTGTCAGAGAGGAACTCGGCTCCAAGACAACCACACAAAGTGCTGGAACCGAAGACTCCACTGTAGACTGTGCCAGCAATATTGGCTCCAAAGGCCCAATCTGGGTTGGAGGAGGAATAAAAGCAGGATAGGTAGAAGGAGTCGGCTCCGAGACCGAGTGGGTCGGAGCCGATAAAATTTTGGCAAAGCCGACAACTTGAGGAGTATGAGCACCACTCTCTCGTCTTCTTCAGATAGACTCCTGAAGGATCTGGAGGACAGCGTGGGTGACCTTGTTCTCTGTAATATCGGCGATTTAAAGGTAGGGGAGACTGGTGGAAAATCCCTTAACTGGTTCCGAAGAGGGCTGCTAGTGATCGGCACTGAAACACTTGCTACCAATACTGCAGGGTCTATGTCCAAAATCTCAATGGCCCTGAAGACTGTGGAATTGAAAAGAAAGATACCAACTCCACTTTTTGTAACTTCTGTGGTGGTTCAGAGGCAGAAGTTGAAGCCAGAGAAGGCCGTTTTGAAGTTTTGCCCTTATCCTTCCTAGAAGACTGCGACTTAGGAGAGGAAAAAGAACTGGCTAGGTCTTCTTCGAAGGAAGGTTTCAACAGACCCTTTAAAATAAGTTTAGTTTTCTCTTCCTGGAGCACTCTAGGGCTAATAGAATGGCAGAAAAGGCAGGTTTCTTGCAGATGTATGGCCCCTAAGCAATATACACAAACGCTATGTCCATCAGTGATGGACATTTTTTGTGAACACTTAATGCACTTCTTAAAGCCTGACGGTTTGTGTTCCTTAGATTCCTTAGACATATTGACAGCAAAGGAAGGCCAACACACTCACACAAGAGAGGAACTAGATCCTCTAACTTAAACAGATCTAGCCCTATCACACTCTAAGAAAGGAAAAAAAAAGGGGGGGGGAGCTAGGTCCTCTAACTTAAAACAGACCTAGTGTGAAGAACAAAAAAGGGACGAAACTAGAACCTCTAACTTAAACGGTCTAGCAAAAAACAAAAACACACACACTCAAGGGATACCACACGCCAACAAGCAATAAGCCCAGAAATATAATATACGATAACCAAGTCAAATCCGGTTGAAGTCACAAATCGGAAGTCACTAAAAATGACTGTCAGTAATAAGCTATGATAGAAAACTCTCTATAAGTAATAAGTTCCTGAAAAGGAAGTAATAGTAATAAAAAAAGGTATCACTTAGACACGGCCAACCAAGAAAGCTTCTGACTGAAGACGCGGCAAATGAGATCTGGGGAGTGTGCTCATGCACCATGGGATACCTCCTAGCCATGAGCCAATCAGAAGTTTTCAGGCTTTCTAAAAGTGGCCGAGTTGGAGCCGAGGATCGGCTCCGAACCCACACATAATAATGGAGGTGAGATAGGACTACATAACATCAAGCATTCTCTTTTATTGGTATAATTAGGGAAGAAAACTGGTAGGTTGAGAGATTGGTTAATGCTGGATTTTGAAACCACTTCTGGCAATAAAGATACATTGGTTCACAATTTAACTCTATCTTTGTGAAAAATTAAGTATGGAGGTTTCACTGACAAGGCCCAAATTTCTGAAATTCTTCTGAGAGAGGTAATGGCCACCAAAAACGGCATCTTCCAAGAAAGGAACTTCAGATTGCAAGTATTTGCAGGTTCAAAGGGAAGAAGGACTAAGGCTTGCAGTCCTAGAGTTAAATTTCACGGTGGAGTAAGATCTCTAACTGGGGTCTCAAGAGAAGAGTTTCCCACAGAATTGTCTTACAAAGCTTATGTGATGCAAATGAAGAAAGATGCAGGTCAGCGTGATAGTTGGAAATTGACGCTAGATGAACTTTGATTGTGGATGAGCCGCTTTGACTTAAGAGCAATGCCAAGAATTCCAACACAGCATGAACCACAGCCACAAAGGGGTCTACATTATCTTGAAGCGCCCAGTGAACAAATCTTTTCCATTTGCTATGATAAATTTGTCTTGTGGATGGTTTGAGGGAAGATAATAGAATTTGGTGAACAGGGGTAGAGAGCATAAGTTGTCTGGCTACTACTGGAAATGGAGATGCCAAGCTGACAGCTTCAGGTTTGGAAGGTCTGGATGAGTCATTTCTGTTGAGTGAGACAGCAGATTTGGAGCTGGGTCCAGAACCAGGGCTGATGGATCAGATGATGCCAAAGGAAGGAGAGACAAATTTGTTGAGGCCAAAAGGGAGCAATGAGAATCACCTTGCTCTTCAATCTTGCAACTTTCTGTAGGAACTTGAGTATTAGAGGAATCGGGTGGTATGCATACAGTAACCCAGGCTGGCAATCATGAATAACAGCATCCCTCAGTGACTGCCCCATGGGGGAATTAGAGCAAATTAGCTGCTGCACTTGTTGATTAGGGAAGAGGTAAAAAGGTTGCAGCAAGGCTGGCCCCATGCAAGGGAAATCTCTTCCTCTACTTTCTGGTTGACAGACCACTCATGAGGCAACAGAATGCATTTCCTCAGTTTGTCTGCTAGCAAGTTAGATTTCCCTAGGATGTGCATTGCTAAAAGAAAGTGGTTGG
Organism: Protopterus annectens; assembly: GCF_019279795.1. Taxonomy (NCBI): domain Eukaryota; kingdom Metazoa; phylum Chordata; order Ceratodontiformes; family Protopteridae; genus Protopterus; species Protopterus annectens. Next base: position 1,921,528,645 of record NC_056743.1, on the reverse strand, counting down.
AAGAGATTGCCTATTGCTAGACCCTTAGTTCTTCTCAACAAAGAGGATATGACTCGGTTCCTCCTTGTTTGCTGATATACCAAACCACTGACATATTGTCTGTGTTTTGCAATTGCCCCTGAAGGAAGAGCTTCCCAAAAGGCTTGCAATCTTAAAAGCACTGCTGTCAATTCTAGAACACTGATATGCAACTTGACCTTGTTGGGGGATCATGTGCCTTGGACTGTCTTTCCCAGATAATGCCCCACCCACCCTATCTGGGATGTATCCGTTATCACTATGGCCTTGAGCTGAGTAGGGACAAATAATTGACCTTGAAGAAGTTGATTTGACTGAATCCACCACATCAAATGTTTTTTGCATGAGTAATTCTTATTGGAGCAGATAGGAGCAACTGAAGAATGGGCCATTGAGATGTCAACATCCACTGAAGGATTCTCATGTGAAACCTTTGCAGAGATAGCAGGGGAACAGCCACCACCATCAATCCCAGCACTCAAAGGACTAGGTGGGCTGGAACTGTTGTACTGCAAAGAATTTTGTTTACTTGCGATCTCATGGTTTGAACCCTAGAGATAGACAGAGAGGCCACTGTAGACCTTGTGTCCAGAAGTACTCTGATGAATTCTATGGACTGAGTTGGTTGAAGCTCAGACTTTTCAAAATGTATGATTATTCCTAGAGAGTTACAAATTTGAATTACCTTTTCCCTTGCCATGATGAGTTGATGCTTGGTTTTGGTGGAGATGAGACAGTCATCCAAATAAGGAAACAAGTGGAATCTGTGCAGTCTGAGGTGAGCTGCTACCACTGCCATACATTTGGTGAACACCCTGGGGGCTGTGGTGAGACCAAAGGGTAGCATTCTGAACTGGTAATGACTGGCTCCTAGCTAGAAGCCTAAAGATCTCCTGGACTGTTTATCTTTATGTGATAGTATGCATCCTGGAGATCTGTTGAGCACGCCCAATCATCTTTTTCCAGAAAAAGAAGTATAGACTGAATCATGACCATCCAGAACTTTGTTTTCTGAATAAAGGTGTTCAGATTGCTGAGATCCAAAACTGGTCTCCAGTCCCCTGTCTTATTTTGCACTAAAAAGAATTTTGAGTAATTTCCGGGTCCTTTCTGGTCTGAGGGGACCTCTTGGATGACTCTTTTGATTAACAGCCTTTGTATCTGAATTGCTGCTTGTTCCCTCTGACTGGGTGGAACATGGAGGAGTTTTTTGGACTTTACGGGTAGATGGGAACATGGAATTAAATAGCCTCTGGATAATCCTCTGTTATTTCTTGCCAGGCTCTCTGGTGCAGTGATATGTGACCCCCAGTTGCCTCCAGAGGAGGACAATCAGGCCTACTTTCAGGAGTGCTGGAAGCATTTACCAAAGAAAGGTTCTCTGGAGACCTGATATTGCAGTCCTCCTCTGCTGTGGGGGTGGAGTCTATCATTTGAACTTCCCCCTGTGCCTCTAGGAGAAATACCTCCACATGTGTTCTGGAAATTCCCTTGTGATTTTCTGAACATCTTTCCACCCCCTCAATAATTCCTTGAAAATGATCTTTGGAGGGGTGGAAAAATGTACACCCATGGCAGAAAGGGTCTTTAGGTCTTCCTTACACCTGGAAAGCATTTCTCTTACTTTGTGGCCAAAAAGAGAGGCTCCATCAAAGGGATCATTGATGAATATAGACTTAAAAGGCTCCGCATTATCACATAGACACATTCAAGCATGTCTTCTAATGGCTACGCCTGAACCGACTGCTCTTGAGGTTCTTTCTACCACATTGGAAATAAGCTCCATAGAGAATTGGATATGGATTTTAGGGTTGCCAGCTGAGAAAATATGGAATCTTTCACATCTTCAGACATGGATGCTGTGAGGAGACCTGAAATCTCCTTTATCAGATCTCTCTGAAGGCTAGTAATGTGTGCCAAGTAGTTCAGGGACTTCAAGAAAAGTCGCTGAAGCATAGACATGCTTCTCGAACCTGTCCATCACTCACGACTCCTTCTTGGGGGGATGGACAGAGGTACTCTCATCAGCAAATTCCTTTTTGGTGGCTGCAGCCACAACCATGGCATCAACCACGGACCAAAAGAGCTTGGTTTCTGGTGGGGACATGATCTTGTCTGGTTTCTTTGGAATGGGCTCAATAGTGTCATGTTCTTTCAGGCCCACTGCGAGACTAATTCCAAGAGCTCGTAAGTTGGAGGGACCTCCCAGGAAGTAGCTAGGCCAGTACCAAAAGCCTCCAGTAACACAGATTCCTCCAACGAAGGGTTTCTGGATTTCCAGCCACCTCTCTGCTTCAAGATTTCCAAAATGTCTCCAAATGAGATGTCTTCAGGAGGTGACCATGGGGACCCCTCACCCTCATCAAAATCTGTGTCCTCAGTGACTAATTCAAGGGAATAAATATGCTTCCTCTTGCATAACCTCTTCTTTGGTACCTTCTTGAAGGGAGACGCCAGGGAAGTATCAGAAGATGTGTGAACACCCTTGTGTAATGTCTGGGGATTTGGTAATGGCTGTCCCTGTAGAGAAGTTAGTTGAGTGTTATGGCACAGAGGCAGGGTGCAGATGACGTAGGATCCAAAGGGGAAGGCATCTTCTGAGTCTGAAGAGCAGACAGTACTCTGAAAGCAGACTGTCCTGGAGAGGGGTAAAGACTTGGATCTGAAAAAATAAGCCTCTGATCCATAGTCCCTCCATGCTCTATGGATATCTGCCCCAAGACCGAAGCTGGACCGAACTGACCATCATGGGCGGTCCGAGATGCAGAGATGGATTCATAGTTCCCAGAGTCGAATGCTGTACCCCAAACCCGACGGGGCAGAAATGGGTCTGAGACCTCTCCGGATCTGACTGGATCGAAGAGCTCAGAGAAAATCTCAGATCTTGGGACAGTAAGGTCCTCGTACCAGAAGGAGCCTGACAACTTGAATCCAATGGCTCTGAGACCTGGGCTGGAGTCAGAGGAGGAACTAAGACAGGAGGGGTTTCTGACACTAGGGCTTCCTGACCTGATGGGGTAGGAGCTGAAAAGGGGACAGACTGGCTGTGCACCAAGAGCAACTTCCTCATTAGCCTCTCTACGTCTTCTTCAGTTAAGCTCCTGGTTGAATGGGTAGACAGAGCTGATGGGGACTTAGATCCTTCCAAAAAGAGGGATGGCATCCTCGATGAAAAAGGATCCACCAAAGGAGAATATCTTGTTCTGGGTAACATAAAGGTCAGATCCAAGATCTTTGGATCTGACGAATCCTGCTTTTTTTGGAGAATTCAGATTCAAAGAAACTGTTGGCTCCAAAGGGGAGTGTTTCATCTTTTTCAGATCCGATATGAGAGCTGGAACTGAGAATTTAGGCTTCTTGCTCATAGGGTCCAAACTAATTGTAGGATCCAAGGATGGCCTTTTTACTGATTTTCCTGAATTTGATGAAGTAGAATAGGAGCTGGGAGATGTAAGAGCTACCTTTTTAGCTTTTTCTCTCTCTAGTTCTTTGGCTAGTCCAGATATGGCATCAAAAAAGGATGAAGGTAGAAGTACTTTCAGTATTAATTTATTTCAGTGATTTGCCAATGCTCTCAGATTAAACGTGTGGCAAATCACACAGCTCTCCTGGAGGTGATGAGGACCTAGACAGAAGACACACAAAGTGTGAGCGTCTGAAAGAGGAATCTTCTGTCCACATTTTTGACACTTTTTAAACCCTGCAGGGCTTCTCCCTTTCTCAGCCATAGTTTCAGACAAGAAAAACAGCAATGGAAAAATATATATTGTTAAATACCTTTTTTTTTTTAAGTAAAGAAATGAAGAAAGAATTAGAAAACAGGAGCAAAATACCAACACTGGTATTTGAGGCTAAGAATAATGTAGGGGGATAGGGATTACTAACGACAGTAATATAGAATACCAGACAGTGGTAAGGGTGAAAAAGGGGGAAAGAAGGTTAAATTTCAACTATAAATATAGAAGAAGGAAAAGAAGAAATTCAGAATATTAGCATAAGTAATTTGACTACTTATCTACCAATCTCTCGAGTGATCAAACAACAATGCCTTATCACTGGAAGCAGCAAACAAGATCTGAGGTAATGAGAGGTGGTGCATTCTGGGTAGGGGTGAAGCTCAAGAGTTGAAGAATGCCATGAGCTTCTATAGTTGCCAATTCAGATCCGAGGGATTGGATCCAAACCCCATCAGTGAGGCCGAAATGAAAATTGACAACATCAGATCAAGTTTTAAGAAAAGGGAATACCAGCTATGGTAAATCAGAATCCCTAAAAAGGTAAGGAAAGTAAGGTACCAACAATGGTAATAAGACTACTCAAGCTGAGTAGAAGTTAAGAGTAAAGACAGATGAAATCCTAACGTCAGCGAAAAACTCTAGAGGGAGGAATTGGATGGAAAAAACTATAAATTTATTATTTATCTTTTCACCCACCCTCACTACGAATCTCTAAAAACTTTGAACACTTCAAATCCCAGCTCCACTCCTACCTCTCCCATAATTGGAAATGTAATTGCACTCTACCTACCTAATCCTGCTATTATTTCTTACACATGTACCCTCATGTACCTCTACACCATGCTGTTTTTCCTCTACAGCTGCCCCTCTCTGAATCTAACATAATATAACATCAAAACCTTGAATGTATATAATGTAAATACTGCACATAGCTTACTATCTCTACTCTCTCTCCCTATCTGGGAATATTTCTCTTTTCTATCTACATATAAGGTTGATACTAAGAGATGATGCTAACTAGCTAAGATAATCATCTCTGTCATTTGTGTACTCCACTTTGCTACTAAACAACTGCCACTTTCTCCACTGTACATCTGCCTCTCTCTGCTTGCACCAGAATCTATTTCTACTAAACAACTGCCTCCTTCTCTACTGCTCAACTCCCTCTCTCTTCTTTCACCACAATCTTGAATGTATACATAGTACACACAGTACTTTCCACCTTTATTTCTCCCACATTCTACAAAATCTATACTTACTACTATCTTTCAAATATTCAGTCTTTGCAACTACTAACAGAAGATTTACAATATTGATAGATTTTAGTATTCTGTTCAGACTATTCTGCTGCCTCAGTTCAACTATATGCTGTGCAAATGGCTCTCTAATGAACTATGTATGTTATGAAGAGTGTTCATTTTTTGCATTTGTAATTTGCTGCATCTCAGTATATAATTTTACATTTATTTTTTATATAATTATATGTTTGATTTACTTATATGTAATGCGGAGCTTTTCTCCCCGGGCCTCCATTGAAAACGGGCTCCTTGAGCCCAGTGGACCTCCCTGGTCATTAAACTGGAAATAAATAAATAATAAATAAATAAATAAATTTTAGGGAGAAAAAGTTTAAGAATAACTGTAGAGAACTTATGAGAAAACAGCTTACTATGTTTCAGAGCAGAACCTGCATCTGTCTAACCACGATAGTGGCAAATGAAGTCTGAGGTGTTGGGGATAGAATAGAGCATTATGGGTAGAGGGAGGAGTTCAAGAGCTGGATCTGAAGTCTTGTGTATGTGGCCAGTCAGATATGAACCCATTGGTGAGGAAGAATGAAAAGGAAAACATCAGATGTCATGGTAAATAAAAATGAAGAAGTAGGAACAAGAAAAAACAGAAGGATTAGTAAAACCAAACGTGAGAAAGTATCTCAGAATAATCATATCAAATGGCTTACTGGTAAGCAAACAATATGGAAAAGCCATTACCAATAAAGAGGAAGCAACTGCAGTCCCTCTTTATAGACACGTGTTAAGATTTCATCTGAAGTACTGTGTGCAGTTCAAGAAATCCCACATAGGCAAGGAAAGTCACAGAATAAAGGGAGCTTTAGTAAGAGCAAAAAGATAAAAAAAAATCTTAATATAAATAGTCTTAAAAAAAGCCATGGATGAAGTAAAACTTGAAAGTAATTCTAGAGAATCCAGAGTCCAAGTGAGTACCATCATTCAAAAAAAATGTTTTAGGGTTAAAGAAATCACAATGCAGAGATACAAGATAAATCATAAATCAAAAATATGAGAAGTTTTTTCACTGACTAGATCTTGGATAACTGGAATATCCTTCCTTAAGAGCTGCCAGTATCAAAATAACTTACAGAATTCAGAAATAAGTTGGACGGACATAGCATGTGTTATAGAACGTGAGGAAAATGCTTTGATTATGTAGGAACTACAGCTCATATAGTAGGGAGAAAAGTGGGTAAACTGAGTGAACACAGCTCACTTTTTTTTTAGTGTCAGTCTATATTTCAAAACAGACTGGAGATCACAGCAGCCCATCTTGTTATTCAGGTTCTTTTGTCTTAAACACAGTGCAAACAGTTATAAGTCAGCAGAAGTGTCCTGTTTACTTGTCTTCCATGTCCTATATCAACAACAAAAAGGACTCACGATCCTGGCCATACGCATCCAGGTACATCTGCACAGCTGAATGCTGTTTTGTACTGCCAACTCCCAAAATATGAGAACATATGGGTATGCTTTCCAAGCAGACAAAATTACCACCACCACAGATCTCTCTAGGACCTGGTGGTTCTGCACAAAGCTTTTTTTTCTGTAGATAACTGTAAATAAACATTATGCGTTCCCATTAACCTTCATTTACATCTGAATTAACTCAGACACCAGCAGACAGAACTGTTATAGAACCAGCATTATTTATTGACTGGAAGGAGTCACAACTTATATATATTCATAGATTAGTACTAGGTTAACTGCTCTTGTGAGCCATTTTAAGCTTAGCCAATTACTCCATGTAAGAATCAAACCCTGCACCTTGTGCCTGTAAGGTAAACACCTTAACCATTATAACAACTTCTTCCTTTGCCTCTGATCCCCAGAGTATTTCAAAACATCAAGTTAGTTGGCACAATAGTTGGTAAAGTATTATCACCTTGACATGCAGGCCAAATATTAAGCTACACCCAGAGAAGGAGTCATGATGCCTGGGCAAGTGAAGAAGAACTACTGTAATGAACTACTGTAACTCTTTGCACTAAGGTACTTATCCACTTCATATGCTTAAGATGACCAAGAATAATTATTCACAGCAGAAGATTTTAGCCTTTCAAGTCTATGCATGTGGCAGACATAGATAATTGATCTATATTTTCTGCCTATGATATGGCTAAATGTGTATCCCCATAAAGGCAACTTCTGATATGATTTTGGGGATGCTTGCCTGGTTTAAAGGTTGGGTTTAAAGGCAACAGTCAGCAATAATGCCTTTATGCCTCTTGGGTGAGGTGAAATATTTTTGGTAGTGAGGGACACAAAAAGATTAATGATCTGAAAAAGAAAATACAGAACAATGCAATATTTAATTAGCTTTACTACACAATAAATGAGTTTTATTAGTAACTAAGACTTCAATTCTGGAATGGGAAGACTTCAGGGGGTCTACTTCTGTAGACCAAATTACCATAACACTGAACTGCATATGCTCAAGACAACTACACAGAACTAACAAATGTTCAGAACACTGTAATTTTAACACGGGAAACAGTCAGTAGGCCACCACCACAAATAAAACAAACCAGAGCAAATAAAACTCACCCAAGTGGAGACTTCACCCCACCCCCAACTAAATATATCAAATCCAAGATTACACTACAGTGTGGAAAAGAGCAAAATTCACCATGTTGGCCAACTGGCTCTTTTCCCATGTTAAAATTATGATGTTTTGAACATGTGTTAAAGTGAACTTTCAGTGTTGTCATCTTGAGCGTATGCATTTCAGTGTTGCGGTAATTCGGTCTACAGAAGTAGACCCAAAACAGGATGTATCTTACTTCTTCTAGCCAGCAAAGTACAGTTATGTAAGTAAACTTGGCCCCCAGAAGATGCCCCATCTCTGGAATAGACTTCACATACATGTCAAACAGAGTACCTCCCCTCTTGAACAGCAACCTTGATAAGTGGATGGGAAACCACAAATTTGTCCCAGGGGTTTCACCTGTGTCCCTCATTGACAGGGGTGACAGGTGCTGACTGAGGTTTCTTTTTTGGGGATAACTTTTTGGCTAGGCTTGTAATAGGCCCCAGGGCCATTAGCCTAGTAACATCCTATGATCTTATGATAACACTAGATGTTCTAAAAGATCACTGTTGCAGTAGCTTAAACTTTTTGGGTCCTACCATATGCCACTAGTTAGTTTTCAAAGTTTTAGGGCACCTTACATGCACTCTGTAAGAAGCTCGAGCAGAGCTCTATATAAAGACTGTTAGAGTACAATTTCTTCAGAGTATTTTTGCCAAGAAAAAAGGGAGGGAAAAGCCCTGAAACAATAAAACTAGGAAACAGTCCCAAAAGTAAACTGCATACACAAGGGTATATGCATCCACACCCTGGATATAAGAAAGGAAAAATGGGAAAAATAAAGAGTCAAGAGGGAGGAGCAGCTTCTGCAACAGTGCTCTGTTAAAACATCTACTTTTATGGTAAATTTATTAACATAACTGTACTATGTACAACATGTGGACCAATGTTGCAGTAGTCTAAGCTACTTGGGTAGATTATCACAGCTTAGAAACTAATAAAGGGGGAAAACAAATTAAGAATCCAAGAGCTCCTGGAGAATGGTTCTGTCAAAACCTATTCTGGACATGAAAAAGGAATCGGTCTATAGTGTTTGTAAAAGTATGTACAGAATACATATAGTGTCTACTCCTTTCCAGAAAGCCACTGAAGAAGTCAAAGCCCTTGTTGTATGGGCACTAACCTTACCTGGAAATGACTTATTATGGTGACTACAACAAAAGGCAATTGCATGAGACAACCATGTGGAAATAGCCTGCTTTGAAATTGGTTTTCCTTTCCTCTTACCTTTACAGGAATTAAACACAGTTGCTGACTTTTCTAAAGACTTGAGTTTTGTCTATGTAGTACCTGAATTGCCTGTGGAAATGTAGTGTGTGAAGAATCATTTCTCTCTTGTTTTTGGGTTCAGGGAGGAAGACAGGGAGATTAATAATCTGGCTTAAGGTAAACTGAAACTACTTTACACATAAAAAAGGGTTAGTTCTCAAAGAAACCAAGTCCTTGTGAAAAAAGAGGTACAGCTGACTTGCCATAAGTGCTTGTAACTCAGATACTCTTTTGGCAGAAGTCAGAACAATGAGGAAAACAGTCTTCCATGTTAAGAACCTCAAATCAGCCTGATAAACTTGTTCAAATGGAAAAAATGTAAACTTTTCAAGCACAAAGTTAATATCCCAAGAAGTTGCCATCTGTTTTCTAGATAGACACATATGCAACAACCTTTTCAAAAACTATTTAAATTAAGAATGGATAGAAGGGGAATCTAAGGGCAGACAAGCAGAAATGTCTGACAAATGAATCTTGATGGAGGAATAAGAAAGTGGAGAGGACAGTAACTCCCATAGAAAATCAAGAGGAAGAGGCAGTCTGGCCTGAAAATTGTCCCGGTTCTTAGAATGGCACCAACAAGAAAATCTTTTCCACTTGCTTATATAGTAACATTTTTTTGCCTTATTTAGTAGTTGTTGCATGTCTTCAGAAAAAAAAGCTGCCTAAAGGGGACCATATCAGATTATTGAAGTTTCAAAAGTTTGAAAGTCATATGGTGTGGATCACATGATTGAAGTTTTTAAACTTCGAACGATTTGACTGGAGATCGCGGTACAGCACAGAATGGGAAATTTACCCTTTTTGCAATGTAGTGTGATCTCAAAATTGGTATACTTAATTAGCAGGAGTTGTGGGGGGCACAGCCACCCAAGTGGGGGGTGCAGGGGGGCTTGCCCCCTGCAAATACATTAAAAAATAGAATTATTTTATTTTTTATTTATTTATATTTTTGCTGTTCGAAGTTCTGAAACTTCGATCACATGGTCTCAGACATATGAATTTCGAATTTTCGGAACTTTGATAATCTGGCATAGATCAGTATAAAAGGTATCAGATTTGGGTATATTAAACAACACCTCTCTTCTGTAAGAAAATCCAGTCTATGGGGAAGCCTGTGGTAATTGCCTTAGGTCAGGTTAAAAAGAAGGGAGAACCACTGTTGTCTGACCCAAAGGGGAGTTACCACCACAATTTTTGAAGAGTCTTTATTAATCTTTCAAACAACCCTGGATATCAGTGGAAAGTGGAAAAGTATGCAAGAACATTCCCGATCATGGGAATGAGAAGGCATCTGCATTCCAGGTCTGTTTGCAAGGCGTTATAGAGCAGAATTTCTTTAGTTATATGTTCTGAGAGGAGGCAAACAGATCTAACTGAGGTGTTCTGCACAGCTGTATCACTCTTATAGGTTCATAAGTGTGCACTAGGTTAATGGCCCTGGAGCCTTTACAAGCCTAGCCCATAGGATTACCCTGGCATCATGCCACCCAACCTTAGTTCCCAGTGCCTCAGTCGAGTAGAGCCACTGGAGTGATCCCCGGGGTGAATATTCTGTTTCCCATCCACTCATCAAGATTTCTTTTGAAGAGGGCCAGTGAGGTGCTCTGTTTGACATGTATGTGAAGCCTTTTCCATAGCATGGGCAGTCTCTGGGTTATGAACCTATCCCTCCAGCTTGTTCTGTTGATTGTGGTAATGAGGTTGAGGTCTCTGGAGTGTGTAGTGTGGAGGGATTGGGATTTCTTTAGATGTAGCATTTCTAACAGAGCTGGGTCAGACATGGCTTTGTAAGTCAAGCAGAGATCACCTCTAAGTAGGCGATATGAGACAGAGAATAGTTGGATTTTTTTGAGTCTCTCCATATAGGACAAGTGTTTAAGGCTTAGGATCGATCCTCTTTGTGAGGTACTTTTGCAGCTTCTCCAGTTGTTGCATGGAAGACCCCAGGATGAAGCTTCCATTTGTGAGGGGTCTGACCTAATCCTGCAATAAGGTTTGGCTCTGACAGACCGTATGAAGCCTATGAAGTCAAATTGAGCTGAGCTGCTATCTTCCAAGCTAACACAGCAAGTCTGCAAAGAGGGTACGGTCTGGTATCCCTCTGTTTGTTTATGTACCAAATCACTGGAGTGTTGTTTGTGTAAACCTGCAAAGGTCCTGAGGACTAGAGTTGACTTAAGGCTTTCAAAGCATTGATTACTGCCTACACCTCTTTCTGACACTCATGTGGTTCTGTCTTCATGAGAGTTGCACAAATCTTGCACTTCCATCCCTTTAGAGACTACACCACATGCCATGTCTAAAGCCTCTCTTGTAATAGACTGGAGAGTGGTCAGGAGGGAGAGATGGAGACCTGGATTGCAAGAAATCTGATCTACCCACCTAGGAATCTTCCTTCTTACAAATCCCAAAACCAGACTGATCTGAGGTACCGCTGCATCTTTCTCAAGTGGAGTCTGGCTAGGGGAAGCATGAGAATCATTAATGCCATGTACCTCAATATCCTGAGAAATGTCCTTGCAGATACTTGGTTTTGAGTGGAGAAACTCAGGAAATAGAAGTTATGTCCTTACCATAACGTTCCATGTGGAGTGTTCATCTCGCCTTTGTTCTTACACATGGGTTCGGAGCCGATCCTCGGCTCCGTGCCGGCCTCTTGCAAGCTCTGCATCGAGAAGAAGCTCGAGACAATCTAATACCCACAATCCCCCTCTGCCTTTACCTCAGATCTAGTTTGCAAGCAAACCAATCTATATAAAAGCACATTCATGCTTACACACATAACATATCTAAACAGACACATATAAACATATATGTGTAAACCAACTATGTACACAGAATAATAGCAGTAGCAAAAAATGCTTCTGGCCAGGCATCAAAGAACGTTCTTCCTAAGGGTGGGAGGGTGGGACTGTAAGAACAAAGGCGAGATGAACACTCCACATGGAACGTTATGGTAAGGACATAACTTCTATATGTGATAGTGTTCAATCTCGCCGTTTGTTCTTACACATGGGTAGCGTCCCTAGCTCCTTGATCCTGAGGAACTCACGGGAGGATGTTCTTGAGCACAGTGGAACCAAAGGTTGCCCTGTCCCTAGAAACCTTGTCTACTTTATAATGAGAAATAAATGTATGTGGCTTAGACCAGGTAGCAGCCGCACAAATAGCATCCAGAGGTAGGCGAGCTGCATGAGCCAAAGACGTAGATACCGATCTTGTGGAATGTCCTTTGGGTTTGTGTAAAAGGGGTTGATCTGCAGAATCGTAGACATAGATTATACAATCTGTTAACCATTTAGAAAGAGTTCTTTTGGTAACTGCAAGTCCTTTCCTGCTATCAGCAAAAGCCACAAAGAGTTGATCTGTTTTCCTGTGATCTTTTGTTCTATCCAAATAAAACCTTAGCTGTCTGTGAACATCTAATTTGTGTAACATATACTCCATTTTGTTGGAGTGGTTTTTGAAGAAAGTGGGTAATTCAATGGACTGATTAATATTGTTAATGGAACATACTTTAGGGAGGAAGGATGAATTGGTTCGAAGAGAAACTCTGTCAGAGTGAAAGATCAAATAAGGGTGCTTGATGGAGAGAGCCTGAAGTTCAGACACTCGTCTAGCAGAAGTTATGGCTACCAGAAAGAGAGTTTTCCAGGACAAAAATTTTAATGTGCAAGAAGAGGCAGGTTCAAAAGGGGGCAACATTAATTTAGATAGCAACAAGTTTAGACTCCAAGGTGACGTAGGAGATCTGACCGGTGGTCTAATATGAAAAACTCCTTTTAAAAAGGCTTTACAAAGTCTGTGAGCCATAACAGGAGCTCCATATTCTTCTACATGGAAATTCAAAATGGCAGCCAATTGAACTTTTAGAGTAGCAGGAGAAGCACCCTGATGAAATAAGTCTGTTAAGAACTCTAAAATCGTATTCAAAGGAGCTATAAAGGGATCCACATGGTGTGTCTTTGCCCAGCATACAAACCGTTTCCATTTGCTAGTATATGTTTTCGTAGTGGAAGCTTTATGCGAAGCCACTAATATATCCTGGACTGCTGGTGACAAAAGATCAGACCTGGCTAAATTGGGAATTGGAGCAGCCAAGCTGCTAGATGGAGTGATAGGAGCGCGGGATGGGGAACCCCTGACGAGTGAGTCAATAGATCTGGCTCTGGGTCCAGAATCCAGGGTCCCCGAATGCAGTGTCTTTTCAGGAAGGGAAACCAAATTTGACGAGGCCAGAATGGAGCAATGAGGATTATCGTCCTGTGTAGGTTCCTGGCTTTCTGGAGAAACTTCGATATCAGAGGCAATGGGGGAAATGCGTATAGGAGTCCCGGGGGCCAATCGTAAACCAGTGCGTCCCTGGGGACTTCCCCTGGAGGGGGTAATAGGGCAAAGTAGCTCCTGCATTTGGCATTCATTGGAGACGCAAACAGGTCGCAGGAAGGCTGGCCCCACGTGCGAAAAATCCTTTCCGCCACTGACTGTTTTAGAGACCACTCGTGCGGTAACAGAATTGCTCTGCTCAGCCTGTCGGCTATGACGTTGGATGACCCCGGGATGTGCGTTGCTATTAGAAAGCGACCCGTGGACTCCGCCCACTGCCAAATTCTCATGGCCTCTCTGCATAGTTGATAGGACTTGGTTCCCCCTTGTTTGTTTATGTACCAGACTACCGACATGTTGTCCGTCTGAACTGCAATAGTCCCTAGAGGAAGGAGGGGAGCAAAGTGCTGCAACGCCAGAAACACTGCCCTCAACTCTAGAACATTGATGTGCAGATTGTACTCCAAATTGGTCCATTCGCCTTGGACTGTCTGTCCCTGAAAGATGCCCCCCCACCCTATCAGGGAAGCGTCCGTGGTCACCGTAACTGTGGGGGTAGCACAAACGGCCTCCCCTGGGAAAGGTTGCACGTTTGAAGCCACCAGTTTAGATCTGTTTTGCAAGTCTTTGTTATCAGAATCTCGTGTGTTAGAGGTAGTTGTTGAAATGACCATTGAGCAAACAGTAGCCATTGTAGAACTCTCATGTGCAGCCTTCCCAGGGGAATTGCAATAAGGGAGGCTGACATGAGGCCCAACACCTTCAGAACTAGTTTTGCAGGAGATTTCCTTGACAAGAGTAGAAGACGTATGTGAGTCTGCAGTGATAATATCCTTTCTGGGGGGAGCTTCAGAATTAATTGACGTGTGTTTAACTCTGCTCCTATGAACAAGATATTTTGTGATGGCTGAAGTAAGGATTTTCCGAAATTTACGGAGATCCCTAGATGAACACACAGTTGAAGAACATAGTCTCTGGCCTGCAGTAGTTGACGCCGGGTGGTGGCCGAAAGGAGCCAGTCGTCCAGATACGGAAACACCTGGAATCCCTGACGTTTCAAGTGAGACGCTACCACTGCCATACATTTGGTGAAGACCCTGGGGGCTGAGGTCAGACCAAAGGGCAGGGCTCGAAATTGAAAGTGACTGGCTCCCAGCCGGAAGCGCAAATGATCTCTGGATGCCCTGGCCATCTTTATGTGGTAGTATGCATCCTCTAGATCTATTGAGCACATCCACTCGTCCTTCTGTAAGAATGGAAGGATCGATTGAAGCGTGACCATTCGGAACTTTTCTTTCTTGACGAAAGTATTGAGGTAGCTTAGGTCTAGAATGGGCCTCCAGTCCCCTGTTTTCTTTGGAACTAAAAAGAACCTTGAGTAAGTCCCGAATCCTTGCTGGTCCGCTGGGACTGGCTGGATGACTCTTTTTTCTAGCAGCTTTGAAATTTCTAAAGCTGCTGGCTCTCGCAGATGGGGCGGTACATCTGGGAGTCTTTTCTTTGGAATGGGATAGGATAGGAAGGGTATGGAGTAACCTCTGGTAACCACGCTTTTTACCCACTTGTCTGTAGTTATACCTTGCCAGGCCTGAGGGTATAAAGCTAAGCGACCCCCGACTGCCTCCAGAGCAGGACAGTCGGGCCTCCTCTCAGGAGTGCTGGAAAGGTTTACCAGGGAGTGTATCCCTGTCACCTTGATGTTGCGGACCCCCTCTGCCGCCAGGGCGGCGTCTTCCACCTCTGCCCCTCCTCTGCCTCTAGAGGGGGCATCACCCTGTGTGCCTGAGAAAGACCCTTGGGGTTTCGAAACCACATTTTCCCACCGCGTTGCCCTTTGGGGTACGGTCTAGTTGGGGTGGAAAAACGGACTCCGACAGCAGACAGAGTCTTTCCCTCTTGTTCACACCGGGTAAGGGTCTCCTTTACCTTGGGGCCAAAAAGAGTGGCACCGTCAAATGGGGCGTTTGTAAAGGAAGACTTGAAGGCTTCCGCAAAGGAGCATAGGCGCATCCAGGATTGTCTACGAAGAGCAATCGCTGAAGCTGCTGCCCTACTCGAACCTTCGGCTGCGTAAGAAATCAGCCTCATGGACGAGTTAACAATCGATGTTAGGGTATTAAGTTGCGCTGTCACTTTCTCTGAGACAGCTGCATCTGTAGTACCCTGGAGGGTATCTCCCAACTCTTTGACTAGATCCCTCTGCAGACGTGTAAAATGGGTCAAATAGTTCAGGGACCGCATGGAAAAAGCCGCTGAACTAAAAATGCGCTTCCCATATCTATCCATCGTCCTAGAATCTTTATTAGGCGGATGGACAGACGAAGAAGACTCCGACATCTCCTTTTCGTGGCTGCAGCCACCACCATAGCGCCTACTGGAACTCCTTTTGTAAGGTAGGACTTATCCTGAGGTGCTGTGATGTACTTGTTCGGTTTCCTTGGAACAGGTTCCACTGTGTCAGGAGCCTCCCACGCCCTTCGAGCAATAAGTTCCATTAGTTCGTCGAAGGGCGGAGTGACCCAGGAGGAGGAAGGGCGAGCACCAAATGCCTTCAGCAGAACTGACTCATCCTCAGAAGGGGGAAGGGACTGCCAGTCACCTCTCTGTTTCAGGATCTCCAAAATGTCTGAAAAAGAGACATCTTCTGAAGGTGACTTAGGGGACCCCTCTGACTCATCTAAGTCAGTATCAGATGTAATGGATTCCTGTGGAGAATCCAAGTGTCTCCTCTTACACAGTCTCTTCCTAGGGACTTCCTCGTGGGGAGCATCCGAAGAAGCCTCGGAGGAAGAGGCGGCACCCTCCAGGGGTGGCTGAGACACTGGTGCCCGACGCTTGGATGTGGCCGTGGGTGCAGATGAAGACAAAGGCCCTTTATGGGGAGGAGAAACTGCTTCCACTGACGTGGTTGTCTGGGTAGACAACACCTTCCTCATCAGGTCGAACGCTCCCGGGTCCCGCATCGAAGAGTCCCCCGGTTCAAGAAATGGGAAGAATCCCGACACGGGCACGAAGGCATCGACCCGAGGACGGAGCCGAATCGATCCGTGCCGAGGCACCGAGGAGAGTCGGAACCGACACATCGGTTCGACCCTCGGCCCCGGAACCAAGAACAGACCGTCGGCTCCGAGACTCCGGTACCGGGTCCGACGGAGTCGAGGTGAGGGGAACAGACCGAGAAAGGGCGGTTCTGGACCCGAGGGCTCCACAATCAGCAGATCAGCCTCTTCCGGCTCCAAGACTGAATCGGTCTCGGAGGAGGAATGGATGGAGATACAGGAAGGCCTTCAAGTTTCGACACCAACTGGGTGGAAACCGAAATAAGTTTAGAGAGGGCCGAATGCTCCAACAACTTCTGCACCACGCGATCCACATCGACATCCGAAAGTTTGGAGGAAGAACGGGTCGAAGGAACCAAAGACGGAGCCGACCTCAATATGGCCGAAGGCGGGAGCTCCATCACCGGTTCCAAGACTCGAGGCTCAGGAACCGATACCAGTTGAACACTCGGCCCGAAGTCTGTGGAACCGGTGATCTAACCTTAGAAGAAGAGCTCGGAGCCGATGACTTAGGCTCCGACGTCTTCGATTCCTTAGAGGACTTCGATGCCTGGTCAGAAGCATCCAAAGCCTCTTGGAAAGCTGGTTTCAGAAGACCTCTGTCCATCAGTTTCCTGCGCCTATCTGTCATGACCCTCCCACTAAAAGAGTGACAGATGGAGCAATCCTCTTGTAAGTGGAGAGGGCCAAGGCAGTAGACGAGGAACTGTGGTTGTCAGTGACCGACATTTTTTGGCCACACTGACAACGTTTGAAACCAGACTTTGCTTTCTCCGACATAGTATCTCAATATATAACAATATATAATACAGAAAACACAGCCAATCCGAGTAAAAGTCACAATCAGGTTAATGTCAAATCCGGTTAAATTGTCTAATATGGTAGATGTGAAGGGAGTAGGCCCCGATACAAAAATACCGAAAATAAGGTTAACGGTACCAAGGAATTACGGAACCACAACACAATCACACTTGTTAATACAGAAAATATCAACTAGAATATATTTCTTGATAAAATACAACAAAAAAAGTTATATCTTAGCTTAGAAACTCTCGAGCTAGCTCCCAACGATGCGTATGCAGCAGCGGCAAACTAGATCTGAGGTAAAGGCAGAGGGGGATTGTGGGTATTAGATTGTCTCGAGCTTCTTCTCGATGCAGAGCTTGCAAGAGGCCGGCACGGAGCCGAGGATCGGCTCCGAACCCATGTGTAAGAACAAACGGCGAGATTGAACACTATCACATAATTGGTTTAAAAATTGTTACTTTGTATGGAGGAAGAAATGCTCTTCATGGAACAGACTATCAGATATCTCAGGAATACAATTCAGTGAGAAGGGATGAGAGAATATTTTTATAATTTGATTTTAAATCCTTTACTTTTACTAAGAGATTCTGAACAGTTGCCAAAGACTCTCAGCTGCTGATTAGTTAGCAAAGCTAAGTCAATCATCCAAATATGGAAAATGTGAGTGCCTTGAACTCTGTAATAAGAAATTACTGTGCCAGACACTTTGTGAATACCCTTGTTGCAGTGGGAAGTCCAAAAGGTAAAACAGATAATATTGTAAGCCGGACACAGAAAAGCTTAAAAAAGTTTGAACAGCTTGGAAATAGGAATGTGATGATAAGCATCATTTAGGTATGGTTTTGCCATGAAAGCTAGAGAAGAGTGAAGAGGTAAAAGGGAATGAAGGAAAAGCATTTTGAAATTTGGAATCTTGACAAAAAGATTTAGAAAGAAAAGGTCCTGCACAGGCTTCCAGGACCCTTCCTTTGTTGGCGCCATAACAAAAAAATAAAATCCCAGAATAAAAAGCCTTTATCCATCTGGCAGGAGGAAACAAAGAGACTTGGTTCACAGGGAAAATACGAATCCCCTGGAACTGGGGGAGGGATTTCAACTACCAAGCATAACCCTGCTGAATTACATTTGAAACCCATTTGTCTGTTACAGTCTGGTACCACATGAGAAGATGAAACCTCAGGGATATGGAGACATTGCCAGGGTGGGAGGTGGGGCCTGGGAAGTCAAACCGTCATGCTGACTGGGAGGCTTGTCTTTGATTTTGAGAGGCTCTTTCTTTCTTTTTGAAGCCTTCATGCCATTGGTTTTAAAAAACAAGAAGTTATGTACTCACCATTATGTTCGATGTATGTAGTCCATCTCGCCTCACATTCTTACCCGTGGGTTCGGAGCCGAATATTGGCTCCAACTCGGCCGATTTTACTAGCTCGAAGTCTCTCATTGGCTGGGCTAAGCAGGTATCCCATGGTGCACTGCTCCATATCCCCAGATCTAGTTTGCTGCGAAACTCATTTGTACTCCATGCACACATCACATCCATATAAAGAATAAGCTAAGCAAGGGAACTCTGTAGATGACAACCTAACCTCCAAATCCTCCAGGAAGGGGGAAGGTGGAAGGGTAAGTAAGAATGTGAGGCAAGATGGACTACATACATCGAATGTTATGGTGAGTACATAACTTCTTGATGTTATGTAGTCCTATCTCGCCTACATTCTTACCCGTGGGACAGCGTCCCTGGCACCTACATCCTGGGTGGCTCATAAAAAATACTCCTGAGAACTGTGGGGCCAAAGGAAGACCTGCCCCTGGAGACCACATCCAATTTGTAATGAGAAACAAAAGTGTGAGGAGAAGCCCAAGTAGCTGCAGCACATATATCATCCATTGACAATCTAGCTTGGTAGGCTGTGGATGTAGAAACAGCCCGAGTAGAATGTGTCTTGACCGGAAATGGCAGATTTTTACCTCCTGCTTGATAGATGAAAGAGATACAACTGGCTATCCATCTAGACAGCGTGACCTTGGATACCAAAGAACCCATTTGGCTTTCCGAAAAGGAGACAAAAAGTTGGTCAGATTTCCGGATATCTTTTGTCCGGTGTAGATAGAAGCGTAACTGTCTATGTACATCCAATTGGTGAAATCTAAATTCTGCCTTGTTAGAAAAGTGGGGGAAGAAAACAGGCAGCTCAATGGACTGATTCATGTTAGACACGGAAGCCACTTTAGGAAGAAATGAGGGGTTAGGTCTAAGAGAGACCCTATCTTTATGGAAGATTAAATATGGGGGTTTGATAGAGAGGGCTTGAATTTCCAAAACCCGCCTTGTTGAAGTGACTGCTGTTAAGAAGGCTGTTTTCCATGTCAAGAATTTCAATTCGCAGGTAGCTGCAGGCTCAAATGGTGGTAAAGTAAGAGCTTGTAGAACAAAATTGAGATCCCAGGGCATGATAGGTTTGGACACCGGGGAACGAAGCAACAGAGTACCTTTGAGGAATGCTGTGCATAGTCTATGTGCCATGAGACTAGGTTCATTCGCTATGTGGAAATTAGATATCGCCGCCAGTTGAACTTTGATGGTGGCTGATGCGGACCCCTGATGGAAAAGTATAGACAAGAACTCCAGAACTGAATCTATTGGAGCTGTGTAAGGATCAACGCCTCTGGTATGTGCCCAGATAGAGAACCTTTTCCATTTACTAGAATAAATCTTTCTAGTGGATGGTTTATGAGAGGACGATAATATATGGACCACTTCCGGTGAAAAATTATGAAGTCTGACTAACGATGGAAGTGTAGTAGCCAGGCTGTCAAGCGGAGGGTCATTAGGGAGGGGTGGAACTGTCCCGACATGTGTGTCAGTAAATCTGGTTGAGGGTCCAGAATCCAAGGAGTGTCCACAATGTATGGTTGAAGAAAGGGGAACCCGGCTTGATGAGGCCAGTGTGGAGCAATCAGAATCATTCTGCTTCCTAAGGATTGCACTTTCTGAATCACCATTGACAGCAGGGGAAACGGAGGGAAAGCATAAAGCAGACCGGTGGGCCAATCATGAACCAGAGCATCCCTGGGTGACTCCCCCAGTGGGGTGATCAGCGTGAAGTAGTTGCTGCATTTCGCATTGAGAGGGCTGGCAAAAAGGTCGCATCAAGGCTGACCCCATCTGCTGAAGATTCGCTCTGCAACCAGGCAATTCAGGGACTACTCGTAAGGCATCAGGATAGCTCTGCTTAGCCTGTCCGCAATCACGTTGGACTTTCCCAGAATGTGCATTGCCACCAGAAATCATTGGGAAGCTACTGCCCAATGCCACACTCGCATAGCCTCTCTGCACAGAGGGTAAGACCGGGTTCCCCCTTGCTTGTTGAGATACCACACTACTGACATGTTGTCTGAGTGTATCTGAAGTGCCTGCAACGCAAGAAGCACTGCTCTCATGCTCTCATCTCCAGGATGTTTATATGCAAATGTATCTCGTGTTCTTGCCACGTGCCTTGGACTGTCCTGCCAAGATAATGCCCCCCCACCCCATCTGGGAGGCATCCGTGGTCACCGTGGCAATCGGGATGGGTGGAACGAAGGGCTTTCCCGGGTTCAAATTGTTGGTGCACAGCCACCAACCGAGGTCCTGCTTGCATCTGTCCATGAGTAAGATGGGATGAGACAGTGGGAGTCTTTGGAGAGACCAATGAACAAACAGGAGCCATTGGAGAAGTCTCATGTGTAATCTCGCTAGAGGAACCAACATGATTGTTGCTGCCATGGTCCCTAGGAGTTGGAGAACCCATTTTGCCTTCGCTTGTCTCAGGGGCATCAGTATGTCTATCTGTTGTTGTAATACTGTGATCCTTTCTTGTGGTAAAAATGCTCACATTCGAATGGTGTCTAATTCTGCTCCTATAAAGGTGACACGCTGTGAGGGAAATAAGGCAGATTTTTCCCAATTTATTGTTATGCCCAACTGGTGACATAGATTGACGGTAGCATCCCTGGTTTGAACTAGTTGATGCCTGGTGGTGGCGGTAAGGAGCCAGTCATCCAGATACGGAAACACCTGGAATCCCTGACATCTCAAGTGAGCTGTCACCACCGCCATACACTTTTTGAACACCCTGGGGGCTGTGGTGAGACCAAAGGACAGGGCTCGAAACTGAAAGTGACTGGCTCCCAGCCGGAAGCGTAGGTGACTCCTGGATGCTCTGTCCATTTTCACATGATAGTAAGCATCCATGAGGTCGATGGAACACATCCATACCTCCTCTCTCAACAATGGGAGAATCGATTGTAGTGTGACCGTATGGAACTTGGACTTGTGTACGTGATTGTTGAGTTGGCTGAGATCTAGTATGGGTCTCAGGTCCCCTGTTCTTTTCGGCACCAAAAAGAATCTTGAGTAAGTCCCTAATCCGATTTGGTCTGAGGGGACATGCTGGACAGCTCCTTTATCTAGCAGCTGCGAGACCTCTAAGGCTGCTTGATCCCTTTGACTGGGTGGTACGTCCGGGATTTTTCTGATTGGCGGGGGTACTGATGAGAATGGAATGAGGTAACCTCCGGAAATTATCCGTAATACCCATCGGTCCTGGGTAATTCTTTCCCAGGCTTCCGGATATAAGGAAATTCGACCCCCGACTGGGTCCGGATAAGCGTAGTCGGGCACACCCTCAGGAAGGAGAGTATGGAGAACCACGGAAGGAGTCGCGGTCTCCCGAATTGCGGGGGCCCCCTCTGCCACTGGGGCGACGTCTCCCTGAATAACCCCCCCTCCCCTGCCTCTGGAGGGGGGCTCACCTTGTGCGGCAGGAAAAAACCTCTGTGATTTCTTGAACCACATCTCCCCCCCCCCCCACTGGGCCTTGGGATAAAGCCTAGAAGGAAGGGAAAAATGGACCACTACGGCAGACAGGGTCTTTCCTTCTTGCTCGCACCTGGTGAGGGTGTCTTTCACTTTGGTCCCAAACAAGGAGGAACCATCAAAAGGGGCGTCAGTGAAGGAAGACTAGAAGGCCTCCACAAAATGACACAGGCGCAGCCAGGCTTGCCTCCTAAGGGCGACTCCTGAGCTTGCTGCACTACTTGCTCCCTCGGCTGCATACGAAATGAGCTGCATGGATGAGTTGACAATGGAGTTGAGGGTAGAAACCTGGGCGTTAACCGTCTGAGCCACCGCCTCAGGAATGTTACCTGCAAGAGTATCTCCTAACTCTTTGAGGAGATCTCTCTGGAGCCGAGTGAAGTGAGACAAGTAATTCAGTGACCGTAACGTAAAGGTCGCTGACGAGAGGGTACGCTTCCCGTACTGGTCCATGGTCCTAGACTCCTTGTCAGGAGGATGGACGGATGAAGAAGACTCTGCTACTTTCTTCTGGGTGGCTGCCGTCCCCACCATGGCATCTACAGGAACTCCTTTAGACAGAAACTCTTTGCCCTGGGGGCGGAAAAAAACTTGTTGGGACGCCTGGGCACGGGCTCCACAGAATCAGGGTTCTTCCACACTCTTTGACAAATCAGGTCAAGGAGTTCGTCAAAGGGTGGAGACACCCAGGAGGCAGAGGGATGAGCACCAAATGCCTTAAGGAATACTGACTCCTCCTCGGAAGGGGCTTTGGAAGGCCAGTCACCTCTATGTTTGAGTATCTCCACGATATCGGAGAAGGAAACATCATCAGAGGATGACGTGGGGGACCCCTCCGATTCCTCCAGGTCAGTATCAGAGGTGAGGGACTCATCTTGGGAGTCTATGTGCTTCCTCTTGCACATTTTCTTTCTGGGGGGCTCCTCAGGCACCAACTCTGAGGGACCCTCAGAAATTTGGGGACCACTCGTGGGGGTATCCCTAGGTTCTGGTGCTCTGCTGTCCATGGATGGGTGGTGAACAGAAGCTCTCACTGGAGTGGTGGGTGACAGAGTGACCGACCCGCCTAATGTAGCTGATGATCTGGCCAGCTCGGTCCGCATAGCCTCGAAGGCCGGCCCCCCGAGTCCGAGGAGCAACCAGTCTCTGAGGCTATGACAGGAATCGGAGTTCCCCAAGCTGAAACATCGAGAGGGAGACTCGGAACTGAAATAAGTCCCGAGATGTCCCCCTCTGGCCCGACCGAAGAGTCCCGAGTCCCAAACCCCGATGATGGAGCTGACGGGGTCGGAGCCGATGCCAGTACTGATGGAGCCAAATGGGGCATCGGAACCAGCCTAGAAACATCACACGGCGCGGAACACTCAGGCTCCGAAGACAGAGATGCGCTCGGAGGAGGAATGATCGAAGAAGGTGTCGGGACAGGCTCCGGTGCCAACTGGGTCGGAGCCGAAAACAATTTTGCCAAAGCCGGTGACTGGAGGAGCCTCTGAACCACCCTATCCACATCCACATCCGAAAGGGTCCTGGAGGATTTGGAGGACAAGGATGGAGAATGTGATCTCCTCTCAGGAGAAGTAGGTTTGAGACTAGGCGATTGGCTCCTAGGAGGTTACAATACAATTGGAGCCGACACCGGTTTCATAGATATCGATCCTTCCTGCGGCCCTGAGGACAGTGGAGCCAAGGAGGTCGATACAGTTTCTGACACCGGTTTCATAGATATCAATCCTTCCTGCGGCCCTGAGGACAGTGGAGCCGAGGAGGTCGATACAGTTTCTGACATTTTCTCCAGAGGCTCAGATGAAGCTGACGGAGCCGGAGATCTCTTTTTTGACTTGCCAGATTTAGACTTGCCACTGGAAGCTGAATCCATAGCCTCTTCAAAAGAGGGTTTCAATAGTCCCTTTAAGATTAGCTTATTCTTTCTCTCTTGGAGAACTCTAGGGCTGAATGCATGACAAAAGTTGCAGGATTCCTGCAGATGGATGGCTCCTAAGTAGTAGACACAAATGGAATGCCCATCGGTTATGGACATTTTGTACCCACATTTTGAGCACTTTTTAAATCCCGAAGGTTTATGCTCCTTCGTATCCTTAGACATTTTAACTACTGTGCCCACAACGCAAAACCAAGTCAGTACAAGAACAGGCGTTCACTCTATAAAGGCGGGAATGACACTGAGGTAACCAACACCAAAACAGCGATCAAACTGCACACAAACTCTAGCACAATTTCAAACAATGGAACACAAGGAGAGGGTAGCCAAAACCTCTAATTTAAACGGTTTGGGGTGAACACAGAAGGAAACAGAGGAGAACTAGGCCCTCTAACTAAAACGGGCCTAGCCCGGGGAACAGTAAGAGGGATACCACACAAAAAACTCACAATCACAAAGCCTAACACACCAGACAAATTTAGACAGATTTAAACAATAGCTATGAAAATAGCTTTTGACTGAATCAAACTTCTCTTAAGTCAAGAAAAGAAGGTAGTTAGCCACAGCCAAGCGAGACCACGTCCTAGCTACACGAGCGGCAAACGAGATCTGGGGATATGGAGCAGTGCACCATGGGATACCTGCTTAGCCCAGCCAATGAAAGACTTCGAGCTAGTAAAATCAGCCGAGTCAGAGCCGATATTCGGCTACGAACCCACGGGTAAGAATGTAGGCGAGATAGGGCTACATAACATGTCCTGTTTAATATTCCTTGCTACTTAAATTGTTTATTGAAAAGGGAAGCTGAGGAAAAGGAAAAAATGTATTTGTTTTATAAAAAGAGGATTGAAATATTTGAGCCACCCCTTGAATCAATTTTTCCCTTTCTTTACATTTCTTAAACACACCAGCTGCAGAAGTGTGACAAGGAACTTCCTTTTCTATGGGAGAATGTAACATTTCAGTTTTAACATCTTCAGGAAGGACTTCATAATGAAGCTATGCTTATTTTCTCATTATTAACCCAGAAGCAGCAGCTTTGTAGAAGTATCAGATGCATCTTAATCACACTTTAAAACATACTTTGTAACATGAGAGGCAGATGTTACTGTGGCATTCATTTTTTTTTTATATCAGGAGAAGGAAGGTTAATAATTAACGTTTGTATGGTCACAAAAGAAAAAAGTAAATATTTCAACATATGAGCTTAGAAAAAAGTAAATATTTCAACATATGAACTTAAAATATAAAGTAACTAAAGAATAAACTTTATCTGCTAACTTGTCAAAAGCTTTCTCATCCTTCTCAGAGGGAATTGGGTTAGCAGCAGAAATCTGTTTAACAGAAGCAGTTTTAGACAGAGAAATTGCAACTGGATCTGCTTTATGGTTGGTAGACAAATACTTATGAATCTTAGGTACCCCATATAAACTGTCAGACTTCCTAGGGGCTGGAGGCTGCTTATTAGGCAAACTACAAGCTGTGAGAAAAACTTTCCCTAAACCAGGCATAACAGGGGGAACAGCTGCAAATTTAGTCATATCCAGCTGTCACAAATCTTAATACATTTTCTCTGTAATAGGCATTTAATTATGTTCCCACTGAAAAAAACTTTTTCATCTTATATAAAGTCTCAGAAAAAGATAAATCTTCAAGAGGGGAAATATGAAGCTATACTTTCCTCAAAATCAGACTGTTCAGAATGCGAAGAAATTAAGTATAATCATCCCCCTGGAATACAACCAGCCCCTAAGAGTTGATCTAGTTATTGGGGATCTGGAAACTTATATGGACAGTGACCTAACTTCGACCAACATGTCCATTGTTGTAAGAAAGTCCTTCTGTATTGTACAGCTTATAAACACAAGGACTGAGTCTAGACCTAGGGGGTATCAATGTCCCCTTACCTCAGCCCTTCTTAGGCCACTTATTCAGTATAATGCGCCCTTTGGCAAGTATCTGTCTATACACATACAACCGGAAAACCCATACAGATACCTTACCAAAAGGATACAAAGCCTAAACAATATGGCCTACATGACCGTGTATCCTATTGACTGCTGAGAGGTGACCTGTTTCCAGCATCTAAGGCCTCATTCAACCCAGTACTAATGAACCTACTACACATCAGTAAGTCAAATGGCATTAAAAATCTAAGGATTTAAACCTCTTCTGCAACATCAGCAGAATGGTTTGGAGGGATATGTATATCTCTCAGAGGATACTGTTGCTCTATATGTATATCTCTCAGAGGATACTGTTGCTCTGGAATAGACTTCTCATCCATGCAAATTAGGAGTTATGTACTTACCATAACTTGGCATCTGTGTTGTCCATTTTCATTCTTCCTCACTGATGGGTCTTAGTTCTGACCTTCGGATCTAACTCAGCCACATTTCCAAGACTTTGGATCCTAGTATAGAGCTCCTCCCTCTTCCCATAATGCACTACACCATTCTTAACTCCTCAGATTGAGTTTGCTGCCTGCTACCTACTGCCTACTGATTTATAAAGACAGGACAGATAAGGAAAAGATTAAGGCTCCTATAAAGAATGTGAAAATTTCTATATCATCCAAGATCCTTCTAGGAATGACAAGGCCATGGGGTGGCTGGGAGGGAAGCTGAGGAAGAATGAAAATGGACAACACAGATGCCAAGTTATGGCAGGTACATAACTCCTAAATCTGATGTACTTTTCATTCTTCCTCACTGATGGATCAGAGTCCCCAGCGGCTTAACTCTTGGAAGGCCCTCCAGAAAGATATGTTGAACCAAAGAGAGCTCTGCTTTTGGAGACAATGTCCAGCTTGCAATGTGCCACAAAGGTATGAGCCTTTGGCCAAGTGGCTGCACCACAGATATCATCAATATAAGTTCTTGGTGAAAAAGCAGATGCAATAACCAATGATCTGGTACAATGGGTTCTAGGATGGCAAGGCACTCCCAAACCATTTTTGGAATAAATCAGGAAAATAGAGTGAGTAAACTTATTTGGCCAGGATAATATTGAGGACTGCTTCAACTCAGCTGTTAGTAGAAAAGAACAAACAGCTACACAGACCTTCTGTACTGTCTGGTCCTGTGAAGAAGACATGTAACTGTATATGAACAGCAAGAAGATGTAATATGTGTTCACAGTAATCAGAAAAATTGGGAACAATAGCTGGTAATTGTATGGACTGATTAATGTTCACCTCTGTGACTACTTTGGTCATAAAGAAGGGATTAGTCCGGAGGAACACCCTCTCTTTATGGAAATTAATGTAAGGAGTCTTGATAAATATGATCTGAATGTCTGAAATTCATTATGTCACTGTAATTGCTACCAAAATAAATGTTTTCCATGAAAGGCATTCCTAACACAATTGCTCCTGCTTCTAGGGTTTCTGGACAAGAGGAGTCTTTCATGGGAGGTTCAAGCAGAAAGATTCCTTTCAAGAAAAACTTTATATAATCTGGAAGTCATCAAAGGAAGGAATTTGTTTCCAGAGTGAAAAACCTATATAGTTGTCAAGGAAAAGGAACATGGCAGAAAAAGGAATTGAAAAAGGGGCCAGTATTCTTATTAGAAGCCCATATGGATATCTGTTCCATTTGCTTCTATACACTTCATAGTAGGATTCTTCTGGAAAGCCAAATAATGTCATGAACAATGTAACGAGGCTGGACCATCATACCAGCACTAGAATTTAGGAAACCATACGGTTAGCTACAGGGTATGGAGATACTAGATCTTTGACTGGTGTGACAGGAGATCCAGATTGGGCTTCAGAATCGCAGGGTATTTTGGATGAGACCAGAGAGAAAGAGCGAGAGACAGAGACAGAAACCATATCTTGACAAAGCCAGAAAGGGCCATAAGGATAACAGAGGTCCTCAGCCTGCTGTTTTTTCTGCAAAAATGTAGAGATCAATGCTATATGAGACTGGGGGACCAATCTTGAGCCACAGCATCCTTAGGTATCATATTGAAGCATGTGTACTGCAATAGTCCTTCGGGGGGTGGCTCTTGGAAGCCTAGCAATGTTAGAAGCATCATTCTCGTGTATAGGATAATGACAAGTGAATGGTCTCCGTGGGGTTGGACCATCCTTCACTTCATGTACGCCCCCACTGTAGTTGGGAAGCATCTGTGGAAACTGTAGCTAATAGATGAGGAAAAGAGAACAATTTTCCAGAAATGCATGTCCTCCGACTGGGTCCATGAATGAAGATGACTTTTGCAAAATTTGTGTGCGCTTTCATTTTTTTTTTAATCAGTATTTTCAATCAGTGCAGGAGTCAGTTTTCATTTTTGGCTATATTTACCATAATGTCCATAGCTGTAAAAAGCTAGTAAGCCTTGACTTGTAAAAGTTGATGTCTGGTTAGGGTAGAAAGAAGCCAGCCATTCGTATACGAAAAACAGCTGCAATCCTGCTAGACTCATATGAAATGCCAAGATCGTCCAGCATTAAGTAACATCCTGAAGGCTGTGGTGAGAATAAGGTGGGAGGGGTGACCGACTCCCTATCGAAAAAGCAGATGACTTCCTGAATGCCTAACTATTTTGATGTAGTGATGTGTGTCCTGAAGCTGTATAGAGTACATTCAACCAGTCTTATGCATAGGAAGCAGAATGGACTAAACTGTAAAGCATCCAGAAATTTGACTCCTGACATAGTGATCAGAGATTAGTTAGATTTAGTGTTGGTCTCAGGACCCCTGCCTTTTTTTTTTGTAGCAGTTTTATAACCTGTTGAACTGCATACTCTTTCCAAATGGATAAATGCCGGGGGGAAAAAGGGATTTAGAGACCTCTGATATTCACATCCCTCTACATAGTTTGTAATGTAGACCAGGAGTCCAGAGGGAAGATAACATGACCCCCAAAGGTCTTGATAGATGGACAGTTGGCCAATGCTTCAGAATGCTGATCTGGCCTATAAGGGAAAGAGTATTTAGAAACCTAGTTCTGCAGAGCCCGTCTGCCTCTATGGGGACACCTGTAGCTGAAGAAGTCCTCCCTTGCCCTTGGAGGAAGTGTTCTCTTAAAAATTCTGAGTCATCCCAAAGACTCTTTAGCCACATTTTCTTAACACCTTAGTGTTTCCCAAAAATGTACATCAAGGAGAGAAGAAGGTTTTATTCCGGCAGTACTCAGAGGCTTGTTGTCTTGTTTGCAAGCTGCAGGAAAAAAAACATCTTTCACTGATGTCCTGAACAAAGAGAAGTCATCAAAGGGGGACATCAAACAATGACGTCTTAAGGAGTTTCTTAAACCAACATAACATCATGTAGAGACATCCAATAATAGTTTCATAAGGGCTGATAGGTTGTAAATCACCCTTCGTTTGGGAGAGTATGGAAGTTCCATCTCACAGCCCTCTAAGGTCTAGAGAAGTGTGCTGGAGGTAGAGAACCATAGCATGGAAGTATCTGACATGAATTTGCACTATTTAAATTTGACCATCATTCCAGGCTTATTGTGAGGAAGATGGATAGATGGACTTTGAGACATCAGCTCCTGCTTAGTGGCATTAGTCACCCCACCACACTCAGTGGAACCTCTGTGCTTCAGGGGGATGAAGAAAGTGCTAAAACAGGGGAAATCTGCTCTCATCCATGAGAGACCCCATGGGGAAGCCAAAAAGCCTGCTCCCAACATATGTACCCACTGGGGGAAAAATTTCTCTCGGAAAAGGACCATCTTGGAGGAAGGAAAGCAGGATCCAAACAATGGGAGCAATGGCCAAACCAGCATAAGACAAGTTATTCCCCCACAAAATTCATAAATGGGACCAGAATGAACCCACAAAGGAAAAAGAGATCCGGCCTGCAAAGCACAATTCCAAGCAAACAACTGAACCCTGGGGCAGACAAGGCAGACTCAGCGAACATCTCCATGCATCCACCATAAAGTTGAACCGAAAAGCTCTGCATGCAGGACAAGGAGCACATAGGTTCATATGTTCATAGGTTAGTACTAGGCTAATTGCCCTTGTGAGCCATTTTAAGCCTAGCCAATTATCCCTTGTGAGACTCGAACCCTGTACCTTGTGCTTGTAAGGCAAACACCTTAACGATTAGGTCACCCTCCCAACCAACATCTTTCAATCCCTTAATGAAAGCATCCCCAAAGTATGGGTCCATAAATCTAAAATGCTGCCAGAGTAACAGGATTATCCCAGCCTGTATTCCTGCAAATGACAAGAAGTTTAGAGGCCAAACAGATATCCTACCTAATCTCACCTACATTATGAGAAGCAGAGCAAAATGCACAAAGTAAGAAAGCCATTTTAAGCCTAGCTAATTATCCCTTGTGAGACTCAAACCCTGCACCTTGTGCTTGTAAGGCAAACACCTTAACGATTAGGCCACCCTCCCAACCAACATCTCTTAACCCCTCAATGAAAGCATCCCCAAAGTATGGGTCCATAAATCTAAAAGGCTGCCAGAGTAACAGGATTATCCCAGCCTGTATTCCTGCAAATGACATGAAGTTTGGAGGCCAAACAGATATCCTACCTAATCTCACCTACATTATGAGAAGCAGAGCAAAAGGCACAAAGTAAGAAATATGGATACTCCTTGAAGATCTGGATAACAGAGGGGCATACCTTTCAACCTCTTAATGCAAGAAATCTAGACTGAGCCTAAATAAAGAAGGACAAAGGCCTAAAATAAGTACAGATTTTAAATATCCCTCTTATAAACTTAGAAAGTTGCTAGATTAACAGAATGTGTGTTAGAATGTGTGTTAGCATGCATTTCCTGAAAGACAGTAAGTTTGTTTGTTTGTCTTTTCGGCTTTTCCCGGTTAGGGGTCTCCACAGCGGAACTCTGGTCCGCTAATGATTGGCAGTAGATTTTTTTATGGTGCCGAGTTGCCAGCCCGACCCCCAACCTTCAGCGAAGGCACACCCATTCATGCATGTCTTTCGGAGGCCACTCGACCGTGGGGAGGACATGCAGACTCCACACAGAAGGCACTCCAGCCGTGAATCGAACAGTATGAAACTCAAATGTGTATCATTTTTTAATGACTTTAATCTATGGTGATTTGCCAGTAAGCCACAAATTTTTTGAAGAACAGACCAAAAATATGAGGCAAAAAAATATGAACATTCTGCGAACATCTGTACGGTTGCAATCTATCCCAAGGAGCATTGCAGAAATAGCAAACAATGAAGCCGTTGGACCCAAGGAGTGCCTCGGGTCTGAAGAAAACTACAAAGGTCTAGCCACCCGAGATTTGAGGGAGATGGATCCGCGAAAAAAATACAGCTCTCTGTGGACAGCTAGCATCCACTGGATTCGAGTTTTAGGATCCGAGGAATGGAAAGAGAAAATGATCTGATCTGTCATATCCAAAGGCAAGACAAACCAGGATCCGAAGGAGTCCATATAAACATCCAGTCCACGGATTCTTCAGCCCCAGGTCCGAAGGAGCTGGATCAAAGATATGTGCAGATTTCTGTGGACACCCAGCCTCTATCAGATCTAAGGAATAGGAAGTGAAAAAGATCGGAACTATCATTTCTGATGGAAAGACAAATCAGGAGTTTGCACAAACATCTGATCCACGGAGGTTGTTCTGCAGCAACAGTCACAGACAGTCAGATCCAAAGATCCAGGATCCGATGAAGATTGGCAGGCAATTGTGAACACTTGGGGGACCAAACCTTTCAGATCCAAGAAGCACCGGGGATCTGACGGAAGCTCTAGCCACGTCAGATCTGAGATCCTTGTTACATTACTGTATTCTTTGTTTTTCTGAGGGTTGACCCCCGAAAGAAATCAGCAAAAAACTTTAAAATGTACAGGTGAAGGATCTGAACTCTGTACCTATAATAGATTCATAGGTTCATTAGTTGGTACTAGGCTTTCGGCCCTAGGGCCTATACAAGCCTAGCCATAACAGTTCCCTTGCTATTTCTTCCCACACTATTTACTTCCCTGGACCCCTGTCTAGCAGGATGACTGACGTGATCCCCGGGATGAATTTCCTTTCTCCCATCCAATCATCAAGGTTCCTTTTGAAGAGGGCCAAAGAGGCGCTCTGCTTGACATGTATGGGCAGTCTATTCCAGAGTCTGGGAAGTCTCTGGGTCAGGAAACTATCCCTCCAGCATGATTTGTTTATTGTGATGACAAGATTTAGATCCCTGGAGTGTGTGGCTCTGAGGGATTGGGATTTCTTTAAGTGTAGCATGTCCAACAGCTCTGGGTTTGACATGGCCTTGTATGTTAAGCAGAGATCACCTCGGAGTAGATGACATGCGACAGAGTATAGCTGGAGTTTTTTATGGTGGTCAGCATAGGGCATCTGCTTTAGGCTTGTGATTCTTTTAGTGAGGTATTTCTGCGGCCTTTCCAGTTGCTGCAGATGTCTTGAGAGGTACATACCAAATGGGGCTTTGTATTCTATAATGGGTCAATGACCTCCTTTTTTCTGGATGAAAAGCCCTTAGTGATGAGGTGTGCCACATAGAAGGATTTCCTGACTGTTGTGGCGATGTGGTTATTGAAGGTGAGACCACTGTCCACCTATGTCCCTAAGTCTCTTATCACACTTTCGGTGTTTAGTGTACTGCGACCTATGTGATAATTCACGGGTACATGTTTTTTCCCAAAGAGGATAGCTATACATTTCTTGGCATTGAGCTTGAGCCCATGCCATGGCTCTGGCACCAAGCATCTGTTTCTGTAAGGCCCTTTTGTAGAGTATCCACATCATTTGGGGATTCAATAATGGCTCCCAGTTTGCAGTCATCTGCGAACTTTGTTAGCCAGAGTCCCTTAGTGTTGGCCTGCACGTCAGAGAAGTAGATGCCAAACAAGAGAGGTCCAAGGACTGAACCCTGAGGTACTCCACTTTTCACTTCTCTGGAGCTGGATTTGGAGTCAGCTACTTTTACAGTGTGGGTTCTGTCAGTAAGCCAGTTGGCAACCCATCGAAGTGACGTAGGGATTAATGCCCAGCTTAGTAAGTTTATCTATGATTCCAGAGTGAGGGATGGTGTCAAAGGCCTTGGTGAGGTCTAGATAGGCTGCATGGACTGCCTTACCCTCGTCCATGGCTCTGGAGACTGATTCGAAGAAGTCAATAAGATTTAGGAGACAAGATCGGCCCTTCATGAACCCAAACTGGGTGGGGTCCAGTGTTTTAAGGTTGACAATGTCTTTGTTTATAAGTTCCACGATAATACATTCCATGGCCTTGCAGATCAGGCTTGTCAGACTGATAGGGAGGTAGTTCCCGGGATCCAAGGTGGATCCCCCCTTGTGGAGTGGGATAACTGTAGCTGTGCGCCACTCAGTGGGCACGAAGCCTGAGGTGAGGGTATGATTAAACATGACACTTAGGTGAGATGCCAGTTCATTTTGTAGTTCATGTAGTACACAGCCCGGGATGTCACCTGGTCCCATGGATGCTGTATTCTTAGCTTTGGAGAGTGCATTTTTTACCTGTGTGGCCGTTATTACCAGAATTTGGCCATCTTCCAGTATTGAGATGGGCCATTTAGGGGGTGAGAGGGGGGTGAAGTGGGCAGTGAATTGATCTGCCAGGATATTGGCAATATCCTTGGGATCAGTATATTTAATGCCATTCTGTTGTAGCTCAGAGCAGATCTGAGTATTGCCATTTAGATTCTTGACATAGTTATAGAATGCCTTGTGTTTGTCTTTGGAATCTTTGGCAATTTTATTTTCGTAACTAGCTTTGGAGGATTTTATGAGGGATCTCAGCTTCTTACTGAGGCTGGTAAGGGAGTTTTTTGCATCCTGGGATTTTCCTCTTTTCTGCAACAGTTTTTTCCTTTTGTTGTAAAGTTTGTTTATGGCAGGGGACCACCAGATTGGCTTCCTTTTTTTGGAGGAGAGCATCTTGGTTCTATTTGGGATGGCACGATTCATGCATGAGTGGATGTGCTCGTACAGTGCCTTAGTGTAGGACTCAGCAGTCGAACTTTGCATGGGTGAAATGAAGTTTGTAACTTCTGACTTGAGTAGCATGAAGTTAGCCTTGGAGAAGGTTTTTTATGGAGGTTTCCTTACTGGGGGGTGGGGGTGGGATGTGGATGTTAAGAGTGAGTAGATTATGGTCTGACCTGACCAATAAGGGGGTGACCATAGGTGTGGAGCAGCGATTTCCCATGTTGGTAGTGACAAGGTCTAGGATATTGGAGCCCCTGGTGGGACTATGGATTAGTTGATCCAGGGCATAGGAATTTATGAATTCCAAGAACCGTTGGGCAAAGGTGTTGGTGCATGAGTAGTTTTCCCAGTTAATGGCAGGGTAGTTGAAATCACCCAGTATTAGGGTGTTTGGTTGTATATTAATATTTTCCAGTATGTTTAGAAAGGTATAGTGAGAATCTTGGGGCATGGTTGGGGGATCTGTAGCAAGCTGCAATTTGGATTGCAGTCTTACCTAGTGTTAGTTGCACCTGGAAAATTTCAGACGTATTGTGTTGGGCAACTAACCTGGTGGTGTGAATATCCTTGATGAATACGGACACTCCTCAACCTTTAGTGTTTCGATCCTGGTTTGGTGGCCGAAAAGTGTGGCAAGAATTGTAGCCTGGTACTGCAGGGGTGCTCTCTGGAGCCTTGAACCAGGTCTCAGTTACTACACAGATATCGATGCTCTCCATTTTTAGGAGTGCCTCGAGAGAGTGCATTTTGAGGTTTAGACTTCTAGCATTGAGTAGCATTACCTTCAGATTTTGCGTGCTTGTACCTGTTATGGTGGTGGTTTTGTCCTTTGAACTTTGCCTAAAAAAGGCACTATAGGGGTGGCAAGAGCCTTAACCAGTAACCTGAATTCCAGGGGCGACAGGTGCAGACCATCTCTGGCAAAGATGAAACAGTTCATTAATGTCTCGGCTCTTTGATCCTCTGATTTAATTGCAGACCATTCCTCTGTCATACTTCTTAGATCAAGAAATATGGGCAATTCTTAAAAATGATTCTTACAAACTTAGAAAGCTGATAGAATGACTGGTTTTGCAATAGTATGAATTTTGTGAAGGATATGAAGCCCAAAACTCAAATGCCTGCTGTTAGTTTCTGACTGCAGTCCTAATTGATTTGCAAGAGATTCACCAGAAAACCATTGCAAAACTCTGGACAGTTGAGAGTTAGGTAACTGAGGGCCACAAAAGCGCCAGCAGTCCACAATATGGCCAAGTCCACAGCACCAAAAAGAAAGAAAGGAAACCTGGACAAGCTAAAAATGACAAATCATAGACTGCTAATTTAGTTTTTCTTTTTTTTTTTTTTTTAATTTCCCTGCACCTGAACGAGTACACAGCTCTCCTCTCCACTGCTGCCCTGTACTTCACCATAATACACAGCAGCAGTCTTGTCCCCAGAGGATGCATCCAAGCTCTGAGAGACCTGACACTACCTAAAGAACCCAAAACGTGCAAAAAAAAAAAGAAGTTATGTACTCACCATAATGTTCCATGTGTGTTGTCCATCTTCACCTTCACTCTTACCAGGATGGGTTTGGATCCGACACTCGGATCCGACTCGGCCTTTGTACACAAGCTTGAGGTCTTCCACTAGCTTGTGGCTAAATACTATCCCAGCATGCACTAGGAAAGCTCCCCATATCTTGTTTGCAGCTATAATAAGAGAAATAAAGATAAAAGGTAGCTTAATAATTCAGAGTGCAATAAAGAAGGCCTGAGAATAATGATATCCAGTTGTACCAACTCAGTCTTCCAGGAGTAAAAATGGCAGGAGGAAGGAGGGTGGGATGTAAGAATGAAGGCAAAGATGGGCAACACACATGGAAAGTTATGGTGATACATAACTTCTTTATGTGTTGTTGTCCCATCTTGCCTTATTATAATATTATAATAATATATAATATATAATAATACAACTATTATAATATTATATTGCCCTATATTAAATTCCAATATGATGAAACACTATCAAGATTCACTTTCTTCTCAGCCACTCATAAAACCTGGTCCAGAATGGATGCTTTTCTAATTTCCCAATCATTGCTTTCGAACAGACTAAATTATCACCTAGAACTATCTCAGACCATTTAAAAATTAGTCTCTTTAGAAATTTTCAAACATATAAACAAAATGTTCCCTATTTCAATAATTGGACATTAAATCCTAAAAATCATTCAAAACCAAGAAACAGCACAGGAAATCCAGAATGTCATAGCCCAACTTCAAAATGACTTTATATCCACTCAAATTCCTTATGATATACAATGGGCGACTGCCAAAGCGGTCATTAGGGGTATAATTATCCAAAAATCTGCATGGTTCAAAAAAAAAGTATAATAACTTTAAAAAGGAACTAGAAACTCAAATAAATATTGCCAAATTAGAAATTCAGAAAAAATACTCTAAAGACCTGGAGGGAAAAGTAATAGACTGGCAAAGGCAATTACACAAACATTATCTAGAAAATATCTCCCGTCCCTGTTAGAATTAAGGTCAATATATCAATATTCAGAATGGGCACAAACACCTTTAAAATTCCTAGCTAGACTAATTAACATAAAAAATGGCCCACCGAGAATTAAAAAAATAGTGTATGAAGGACTTGTGAAGCACAAGGACCAAGATATTGTAGATGCTTTTGAGGACATATATAAGAAACTATACAACATACCCTCATCACCATCTACGGACAATTTTGGTGATTTTATACATAATATAAAATTTCCACAAATTACGGAAGATCAGAAAAAAAAAATCCTAAAAACACCCCTGCAACTAAATGAGATAAAAGCTGCAATAAACAAACTCAAACTGGGTAAATCCCCTGGGCCTGACGGCTACACCTCTGAATTTTATAAACTATTCATGGAACCTATTTCCAAAGTATTATTAAAAGTTTTCAACTTCATAATACAACATGGAATAACAGATAATTATTTAAATAACTCCAAAGCAGTGCTAATACCAAAACCGAATTCTGACCCAACAGATCCAGCAATCTATAGACCAATAGCCCTGGTAATTACTGACCTTAAGATCCTAGCTCATGTTATAGCAAATAGACTTAAGAATGTACTCCCCTCTATCATTTCCCAAGCATAAATGGGCTTTATGATAAACAGGCAAACAAGTGATAATACCCTCCTCTTAGATACCATTATCAGACTTCTTAACAGTGACAAATGCCCCAGATATGTCCTCATGGCAGATGCAACCAAAGCTTTTGATAGAGTTAATTTATATTTCCTATTTAATATATTGCCTTTATATAGTTTTCCTCAGGAATTCATAAGGATAATTAAGGTTCTATATCAGAAAGCTTCTACCACTATTCAGATAAATAAGCTCAAAACTAACCCTATAATGTTATCCAATGGTACAAGACAAGGTTGCCCTCTTTCCCCATACCTCTTTAATCTTTATCTAGAACCTCTCCTTCTGTTTATTTCACAAAAAACTTCCATCACATACCTAGAATCTATAATACAAATCTTATATTCTCTGCTTTTGCTGATGACTTAAATATATATTTTCAACTTCCCAGTACTGACCTCCCAAAAATACCTAAAGCTATAGAAGAGTTCTCTGAAATCTCTAACTATAATTTAATCCCACATATTTCCCATGGATCTTATAGGTCATAAGGAATTTTACTTTCCTATGAGTGAGATCAAAATAAGTTACCAGATAAAATACCTAGGAATAATATTTACTCCTGACTTTAAGGATATGATAAAGAAAAACCTGTTGTGCACATGGACCAGTATTGAAAGTGATATAAATAGGTGGAAGAATATTAATATGTCATTACTCTCAAAAAAGCTAGTGTTGTTAAGATGAACCTTTTACCGAGAATACTCTTTCAACTAAATGATATTTTTTTTCAAATATTCCCCTAAAATTCTTCCTTGATATAGAAAAAGCTATATCAAGATTCTTATGGTACCCCAAATCCACTAGAATTTAATATGACAAACTTGTACTTACCAAAGATAAAGGGGGATTGGGGTTACCTGATTTTAAACTCTATTATAGTATAATTACTGCTTACAGACTAATACAGATAATAAGCCATGACCCGTATGTAAATACCTGGACACCCCAATGGACCAAAATCTGGTCTGAACAACTGAAATCCCTTGGGTATAACAGCAAATCTCTACCATTTTTAAACCTAAATCAAAATGGCATATTCACGAAGAATATACACCCACTAATTAAATACATGATTCTTACTACACAGAAATTATTTAAATCATTGCAATTATTAGACGTTCTTGCCTTTATACAACCACTCCACCTAAATCCCAACCTACTAATAAACAATAAACCGTTAAATCTAACAAATTACCCTCTGATAAAAGATCTCATAGTATGGGAAATATACCAATGGGGAGAATCCAATATACAACAAATGAGACTAGAACTAAATCTTACTAAGAAATATACTGTTATTCTTACCCAAATCCATTATCTCATAAATGCTAAATTCTCACAAACACAAGTCGACTTGCAGGATATTAACTTAGTAAAACTAATACTTGAAAACCTTGAGATGAAAGGGAAAACAATTTCTAGGACATATAAACATGTAACAAACATAAAACACCAGAATTCTCTACTATTTTCAAACTACTGGCAAGAAAAAAAACAATCTCTGACAGATGAAAATAAGAGACTGGCGATTGAGAATACAATAAAATTCATTCCTTTTAAGAAGCTGCTATATACACAAATTATGATAAATAACAATGTATACTATACCCCATCAAAACTAAATAAGTTCAATTCCAACTTCTCACCTATATGTCCTCACTGCCCAAACCAAAGTGCAGATATTCTCCATGTCATGTGGAAATGTAGCAAGGTATACAACCTATGGTGCTCTTGAAGAGCTAGGTTAGAGAAGATGGGATATGAAAAATCAACCCTGTCATGGGAGACAGCTGTACTGCACATTAACATGACTCAACTTCCAAAAATAAAAAAAACATGTCCTTATCACGATGTGTGCCCTTATTAAATTTTATATCACTAAAAATTGGAATGTCACATCTCCAATTACATGGGAAGGCTTTAGCAACCTTGCTATTAAATATACCTCATCCCACAAACTAGTTTATACAAAAACAAAAAAAGAAACACTATTATCAGAAATATTGGGGTTACTTACTAGATGTAATTCTTAATAAAGAAAGATAGTCTGTACACTGACATGATAAGAACAATTTATATTATGCAATAACTGCATTACAACCAGTTTTTAATTTTTCTTTTTTCTTTTTTTTTTCATCTTTCCCTTTTTCCTCTTTATATATGTAATTGTATTCTCTAATTACATTAAGTATAATAAGTGGTTGAATTTCTATATTTATCATCTTCATAAAATATGTCCCTTATGCTGTCCCTCACTTTCTTAAGTGATGTTAAAAACCTTTTATACTCCATTTGATGATGTAGTGACTTCTACTGTATATAGTGTATATATATTTCTTGTGTTAGTTTTTTGAATGTTTCCTTTTTGTATGTACTGTTTGTTTTGGGTGTTTTATTGGATGTATCTCTGTTAATATCTGAAAATTCAAATAAAGAGATTTTGGAAAAAAAAAAACAGTAGATGTTTGAATGATCACTGCTGCAGTACCTTAAGCTATATAGGTTAAGCTAAATAGGTTATATCCTGCATATTTTATAACAGCCAACCATCTTCTAAAGCTTCAGAGCACCTTCCATGCGTCTAACCATTAGCTTAAGCTGAGATGACTAAAAGTTCAGTTTTGGGCACCAAGCCCTTCAGGGCTTTCATGCCAACAGACAGACAGGGATGCTAAGCCCTGAGAGGACAATGCTACGAAAAAGGAAAGAAAAGAAAAAACACCTGAGTACACCTTGGAAGAAAAATGTAACAAAAAGTAAGAGGGACGGAGGGAAGGGCTACAAAAGCAGTGATCATTCAAACATCTACTGTTACGGTAAAGCTACTCACACAACTGTACTATGTTCATCATTATGATAACTGCTGCAGTAGTTTAAACTGTATGGGAAGATTACCATAGCTTAGAAGAAATAGGAGGAAGAAGAAGGTCCAGTTGCTCCTGGAGAATGGTCCTAGTAAAGCTTGTCCTTAACATGGAGAAGGAAGTATGCATGGAGGACCAAGTTGCTGCTGCTAGAATGCTTCTAGAATCCAACCCTTTCCAAAAAGCCACAGATGAAGCCAATGCCCTGCTAACGTGAGTCTTGACTCTGTCTGAAATAGTTCTGCTGTTGTGGGAATAACAAAACCCCAGCCTTACCTGATTACTCATCCTATCCTACATTCAGACCCCAAACTGTGGACAGCAAAGCCAAAGCAGGGGGAGTATTAATATATATTAAAGACACATACACCCCGAGGCTGGTCAAACAGTATGATGCACAGGAGACACTCCAGGTGCAGTTATCTGTTGACAAGACCCCTATTCAAGTCATAGCTAGCTACAGGCCCCCAAATTTGACTCAAGATACCCACTCCACCTATCTGGACCTCTTCAAATCTATCAAGATTCAACCCTTTACCCTGATCCGGGCAACTTTAACTACCCAACCATAGACTGGAAAAACTACTCATGCCAGAACATAAATGCCCAGAGATTCCTTGATTTTATCAATATAAATGCCTTGGAACAGCTAGCCAATACCCCCACAAGAGGTGATAATATCTTGGACTTGGTATTAACCAACACAAGTAACCACTGCAGCACCCCTACAGTATCATCTTCCCTGGTAAGATCTGGCCACAAAGCGGTCAATTTTGAAGTCACCATCTTCCCTGACCCCACTCTAGCTAGGGTCAAACAAAAAAACTTCTCCAAAGCTGATTACAACCTCCTGAGGGATGGTATAAACAGCTTCACAGTCCCTCCCCCTCTGTAGGAACTGGCACCAATGTCCATATCTACCAAAGTACTATACGAGCATTTATATTGATACATGGAATAAGGAATACCTGACAGGACAAAATCATTCTCCGCAAGGAAAAGTAAACCTGTCTGGTGGACATCTGCAATAAATAAACTATATAACAAAAGGAAAACATTGCTGTCCAGGACCAAGAAAGTGCAGGTCCCCAGTTGGAAGCAATCTTTCCTTAGTCTGAACAAGCAAATAACAGCACTAGTGAAATACTGTAAAGTAAACTTCGAGTCCAAATTGGCCACATCTAATAGAGACAATCATAAGGCCTTCGTCACATATGTCTGCAATCTCAAAGGAAGCACCCAGATCTGTTCAGAACTGGTGGTCAAGGACACCACATACACCAATGCTGTAGATATAGCCAACCTACTGGCTAACAGATTCAGTGAAAACTTCACCCCCTGTCCCTCCTGTCACAAAAGGAAATATTGCCAGCCCAGCTATCTGGAATTTTGTAAATAATTACATGTCATTTGAGAATATTAATTTGATTGATAAAGAACTGTGTCAGAAGGAGATACTGCCAGCACAGCTGTCTGGAATTTTGTAAATAATCATGTCATTTGTGAATATCAACATGATTCATATGCTTGTCTTACAAATGTATTAGAACTGTATGTTATGTGTATATTAAACTGCTGGTAGAGAAGTGTATATTAAATAGGGTTTGTACAGTACTGAGCCTAGATGTGTGACCACAGTGTACCCTGCTGTATTAGAACAGAAATGTATAGAACATAGAGGGTTAACTTGCAAAACTTCAAGAAAATAGTTGAAATTAAATTGTTTCATGATTGTGCTATAAAATTAGTTTCAATGCAGCAAAGGATGTCTAGAACTAGGGAGCCTACTGCATGGTAGTGTGTTTTATTGTTCTGTCTTCCAGCAGTTTCCAAGAGCTGAGAGATATATATTTTTCACAGGGAGATGCTAAAATGCTTGCAGTTTCTAGCAATGGGGGGTTTCACCTGGGATGGTTAGATGACAAACGTGATGTTATCCTGCAAGTATCCCAGCATCAATATTTGAGATATTAATTTAAGAACTCTCTGAGAGAGACAGAGATGGGGCATTTTGTATTTTGTCTTTGACATAGAAACATTTACTTACCACTTCTGGCTGCTTGTTCTTCTGTAAGTAAGTTTTTAGGGCACAGTAACTCTTTTAGATTCAGACA
The DNA here is from genome assembly GCF_019279795.1 of Protopterus annectens. Taxonomy (NCBI): domain Eukaryota; kingdom Metazoa; phylum Chordata; order Ceratodontiformes; family Protopteridae; genus Protopterus; species Protopterus annectens. The sequence goes on along the minus strand of NC_056743.1, from coordinate 1,921,486,649 downwards.
GGAATATAATAAAGTATAGCTTAGATGTTTTCTTTATTTGAGACTGTCCTGCAATGTTGTCTTAAATATTTCCTGTGATTTTGAATGCTGATGCAACTGATTACTTGCTGAGTATTGTCTTGTTCTTTTATTATTTATTATTAAATATATTTAAACCTATCATTGTGATAGTTAAGCTCTGAGAATACTTTCATATTTATTTGGTGACACTGTGTGGGCCACTCCTAATAGCCTTGTCTCTTGGTCAAACTACCATTTGGATTAATAGTAACATTACAGAGTAGGACTGGACACCCTTTGTTAAGGGCCTTAAAATAGCTGATAAAGAACTGGCTTATGGCAGTGAAAATTACCTTATAATCTGGGCAGAAGGGGTCATAGCTAGTAAATCTGTGCCAGCCTTTCCCAGGTGTGCATGTGTGTGTGTGTGTGTGTGTGTAAATCAAATCTCAAAATGTGCTTGTGTGAGCTACTTGGGCAGTGACACAAAGCACTGGTTGGACAGACAGGGTGCTGGAGGTCTTAGCTTGGCCACTCAGCTGAGATCTCAAATCTATAGCTGTGCCAGTGGGGAGTATTATTGGGGATCTGGAAAAGCAGGGAAAACCACCCCCAGACTGACTGTGATCTCTGTGTGCTCTTAAGGAAAATTGCACTTTACTGTGTGTGCACTTGTCATCCTCCCAGTGTGTACATCCCCCATTGTTGCCAGTGGTGAGGATTGAGGCTCCTTGATTACTGGGCTAGTGCAGGGGAGTCACACCCCATCAGTAAATCAAGACATCCCCAGTACCTGCCCTCCCACCCTTTATCTCTATGGAACAGGTCATCACTGCTTTCTCAAAGGCAAAAAATAGAGCTTCCATTGGACCCGATAACATCCCAGGCTGCATTCTACATGAACTCAGGCATGAACTTGCAACACCATTAGGCACCCTATTCAACCACATCCCAAGTGTCCCAGCCGAGTGGAGGATAGCCGCTGTCATCCTCTTACACAAAGGTGAAGCGTCCACCAATCCAGGAAATTAGAGACCCATCAGCCTAACCAGCCTGATCTGCAAGGTCATGAAATGGATTATCATGGACCTCATTAAACAGGGACATTGGCAACCTCCAAACAATCAATCTCACACAGCTGGCTTTGTCAAGGGGAGGTCATGTCTGTTAAATCTGGTTGACTTCTTTGATACAGTCACCAAAGCCATGGACAAGGGGAAGACAGTGCACACCTCCTACCTTGACCTGGCCAAAGCCTTCAACACTATTCTCCACTCTGGCATAATAGATAAACTCTCTCAACTAGGCATCAATCCGTATGTTACCAGATGGGCAGCAAACTGGTTCACTGATAGAACCCACCTAATTAAAATAGGGGAAGCCACCTCAAGCAGTAGACCCGTAATGAGTGGCATACCCCAGGGATCGGTCTTGGGGCCTCTGTTATTCAGGATATACTTCTCTGAGGTGCAGGCCAAAACCAATGGGTTATGGCTGACCAAGTTTGCAGATGACAACAAGCTGGCAGCAGTCATCATTTCCCCAAGTGATGTGGACGTCCTCCAAGAGGATCTCACCCAAACATATGAATGGTGCCAGAAACATGGCCTCAAGCTGAATGCCAAAAAATGCATCATCATCCCTTTGGGAAGAGTGATGTTCCCACATATTATCACATTAATAACAATGTCCTAAGCATCCAATCAGTTGTGAGGGGTTTGGGCACTCAGGTTGATAGCAACCTGACTTTTGACCACCATGTTGCTTCCGTTGTACAGAAAGCTTTCTACATGGCCCACTTCATAAGTAAAAATATCTCATCCAGGGACAAGAAGGTCATAACAACCCTGTATTTTTCCATTATAAGGCCAGTTACTCAGTATAACGCCCCCTTCAGCATGTACTTCACAAAGCACATGCAGCAGCTGGAGAGACCACAGAGGTTCCTCACCAGGAGAATCCAGGGCCTCAAACATCTACCCTACACAGATAGGCTAAAAGCCCTGCCCCTCTACTCAGTTTCATACACACTCCTCAGAGGAGACCTTGTCTGGCATACAAAGCAATCCCAGATCCCACCTTGATGGGACTGCTGCATATCCGCAAGTCAAGCTCCACCCGATTATCCCACATGGACAACCTCAACCTGGTCTGTGACATCAAACAGATTTGTGTCCCAGAGACTCCCCCATCTGTGGAATAGACTCCCTTCCACATCAAGCAGAGTACCTCATTATCCCTTTTTAAGCACAACCTGGATAACTGGATGAGAAACAGAAAATAGACCCCTGGGATTCCACCTGTGTTCCTGCTGGACAGTGGCTTTGGGTGCTGACTTGTCTAAACATGGGCTAAACCCTTGGCTAGGCTTGTAAAGGCCTCAGGGCCAATAGCATAATAACTTCCTATGATCTTATGCAATACCTGAGACAACAATTTATTTATTCATTAATTTAATTATTTGTCTTTGTTGACCAGGAAAATCCAACTGCATAATACCCATTTTCAGCAGAGCTCCAGGGAGAAAAGCTCCATTTGTTTACATTGCATTACACTTAGTTCCAGTTAAACACAGAATAGTTACATTTCTGTTTATACACATATAGTAGTTACATGTATACATTCTAAGATTTTACAGAGGTAGAAGTTACTAAAGAGAAAGCCCGCATGCAACTTAATGGATTGTACAGGCAGCAGTTATGTATAAATAAATAAGAATATATAAATATAAATAATGTTTGCAAATAGTCTGCTTTGACACAGGTTGTCCTTTTTACCTTTCTAAAAAATAAACAACTGATCAGAAGTTCTAAAAGAATTTGTTCTGTCAAGATAGTACCCGAGTTGTCAGTGGACATCCAAGGTATGAAATATCCTTTCTCCTTCATTTTTAGGTTCTGGAAAGAGGATAGAAGATGGATAGACTGGCTCAAAGTACATTTGATACCATTTTAGGCATAAAAGAAAGACTGGTTTTAAGGGAAACTGTTTTTGTGAGAAAAAAGATAAAGCTGAGCCACCATAAATGCTTGTAACTCAAGATATTTTAACTGGTAGACGTCAGAGCAATGAGTAAGACTGCTTTCCGTGTTAAAACCTTAAGTCAACCTGATCAGCTGTTTGAAATAGAGCAAGAGTTAGTTTTCCTAACACAAAATTAAGATCTCAAGGAGGAGCCACTAGTTTTCTGTGAGGCCTCTTAGGCAAAACCCCTTTCAAAAACATTTTGGGATAAGGCTGCATTGAAAGAGGGGGATCCATGTGCAGACAGGCTGAAATGGCCAACAAATTAACCTTTTAAGAGGAATAAGACCGGCAACAGGACAGCAACTCACACAAATACTATAAAACCAGAGAAACACTTGCCCTGAATGGATGCTGGTTCTTTTGTTGGCACCAACTATATCTTTTTCCATTTGCTAATATAGCAATAACCCACGCCTGGGTGTGGGTAATGCTGGATTTACCCACGGTTGGTGTGGTTTGGTCACGAGGGCGAAGCCCGAGTGGCCAAACAAAGCCAACCGTGGGTAAATCCAGCATTACCCACACACAGAAGTGGGTTATTGCTATTATACAATGACATTATTTAAGAAAAAAAATAATTACTTTTCTTAAATAATGGCATTGTATAATGCCTCCTTGCTGCCCTTCCGCAGCTGTCTGGTATTCTGCGGCAGTTCTGATGTACTGTGCATGCGTATGCCTACGCAGTACATCAGAGCTGTGGGCAAAAGTATCACTGGTCTCCAAAAATCTCATTTCTTTGGTACCAGAAATATTCTTAAATAAAATCCTTCTCCTAACAGGGGAAGAGGAGCAGTTTCTATTACTCTATGAGAAAACATGTAATGTAAATCAGAAGGAAAGAAAAGAGTTTGGCCTGGCGAATGAGGAGGAGTCCACTGGAAAGGAGGGAGAGTCTCCCACTGTCATCTGTAGCCTAGATGGACTGCATTTGTCTGAGACAATCTGCTGCCAAAGATAGAAATGGAGATTCAGCCTTTTGGGATGTTTATGGGACTTCCAGGGCAGGAGGGGGAAACAAGGTATCTCATATACTCATTCTGACTTATAGGACTTTTGTTGTGTGGAATTCTCTGCTTTTCTTTTGGATTCTTACCGCTATCGCTTTTTAAACATTTGCTTACCAGCATTCTGCTGGGACTGTTCATTTTGTTTTTAGAAATCTTGGAGAAAGAAGGCTGAACCTCTGCAGCAAAAAGTCCGAAACTAGATGTCTGTCTAAGGGAGAATTCAAAAGAACTAAACAAGGCAAACCTCCTTAAAACAATTTATGTGGTAGCAGCTCTGGAAGTAGTATCTACAAAGTCAGACATATTTTAAACAATGAATGGTGACTTTAGAAATAGAAGAAACCAAATTAGAGAAAGCAGATTTCTATTCATAAGAGGGAACTGATGCCAAACCGTTACTCATACTTTCACAATTACCCAGGATAAACTTCAGTATATGAGCCTGACAAATGAGAATTCTAACAATTAAATTTACAGAACCATACACATTTTCCCAAACTTGTAAATCCTTACCATTCTTGTCAGAAGGAGAGTGACTAGAATCAACATAATGTGTAGCAGCAGCTGAATTCACTAAAGCAAAAGCTGCTGGGTTAGGTATGGAATTAGTGTATAAAAACGTAAAAGACTGAGGAACTTTATAAAGTCTATCTACTTTTTTAGGGGTAGCAGGCTGACTGCCAGGGAAATTGCAGGCTATGACAAAAACATTCTCTGAGGCAGACACAATTGGAGGAACAGGTGAAAGTACTGGAAATTCCAGTAGTAACAAGTCGTAATATTACTGAGGGATTGCAAAATCTCACTATTTTCCCACTGAAACCACTGATTTATCCTGGAAATACTATCAGAGAAAGAGAATTTGTCTCAGGAGGAATCAGATACTACACTCTCCTCAGAATCTCAAACCAAGATTTGAGGAGAAAAAAAATGCATCTGTCTCTTCACATTCCCATATATATTCAGACTTTTGAACCACTTCAGGGAAAGAGAAATCCCTTTATCTCTTACCAGAAACACAGTTACAAGAAAGATGAAGAGCTTACACTTGATCCTGAGCTAAGCCTGATAAATTATACCTGATATGTAACTGAGATAGGAGAAGACAAATGTTTTGTTTTCTGTTTCTTTTTGACAGGAATCTCTGAAGACACAGACCCAGACCTGCCAGCAACAACTTTTCTAGGCCTGGGCAAAACACTCTGGCCAACTTCTCCCAAGACTGACAAGAACGTCTCTCCTTTGCCCACTAAGGGAATACCAACAGCTGCAGAGCATGTGTCTAACTCCCAGTCCATGGTGGCTGTAGGGACTACACCAGAGGGATCTGATGAAAAAGATAAGTGGTCTGAGGAACCAGCTTTGACCAGAACAGCGTTACCCACCTGCAGCTCTGGGAAATTATCAGCTTTCTGTAGTGGCAAAGGCTGCTTAAAAAGAAGTTATGTACTTACCATAATGTTCCATGTGAGTTGTTCATTTTGCCTTCATTCTTTACTGATGGGTTCGGAGCCAATCCCTTGGCTCCGAGTCGGCCAACTGCAAAGCTTGAGGTCTTCAAATAGCTTGAGGTCGAGTCCCTATCCCATGATGTACCTAGAGTTACCTCAGATCTTGTTTGCTGTGTATAACAATACCATATGTCATTCTATCACTCCCAAGAGAAGGTATAGAATGATTGAGCAACCAAGTTGGATCCAGCATCTCGGTCATCTAAAAGCCCAGGAGGGGGTAGGAGGGAGGGACATAAGAATGAAGGCAAGATGAACAACTCACATGGAACATTATGGTAAGTACATAACTTCTTTATGTGAAGTTGTTCTATCTTGCTGTTCATTCTTTACTGATGGGTAGTGTCCCAAGCACCATCAACCTCAGGTGGCTCTTGGGAGTATATTTCTTAGGACCATGGATCTAAAGGAGGCCCTGTCAACTTTGTAATGAGTGATAAAGGTATGAAGTTTTGACCAAGTGGCTTCTGCGCAAATGTTATCAATGGGAAGTCTGGCAGAAAAGGCATAGGATGTAGAAACTGCTCTAGTTTAGTGAGATTTAATTTTGTGCTGTAAGGGCACATTGGCAGTTGAATAAGCAAAGGTGATACAATCAGATAACCATTTAGACAGAGTTGTTTTAGCCACTGGTCTAACCTTCCTGGAGTCTGAAAATGAAACAAAAAGCTGGTTTGATTTCCTGAAATCTTTTGTTCTATCCAAATCAAATCAGAGCTGTCTGTGAACATCAAGTTTGTGCGGATTGTTTGAATGGTTGGGGAAGAAAACTGGCAAATCAATAATTTGGTTGAGATTAGTTTCGGTGCAAACTTTGGGTAAGAAAGAGGGGTTGTTCTAAGTGCGATTCTGTCAGCATGGAAAATCAAATAAGGAGGCTTGATGGATAAGGCCTGAAGCTCTGACACCCTGTGGGCAGAAGTAATAGCCACTAAAAAGATGGTTTTCCATAACAAAAATTTGAGGTCACATGAGGAAGTTGGTTCAAATGGCGGAAGAATTATGCGGGAAAGCATAACATTTTGATTCCATGGAGAATAGGGAGATTTCACCGGTGGTCTAATATGAAAGGTCCCTTTGAGAAAGGCTTTGGATAATTTGTGTGATATTATTCAATCCTTCAAATCCCAGATGAAAGTTAGAAATGGCAGCAAGATGAACACAGACTGTTGCTGCTGCAGCTCATTTATTGAATATCATCATTAAGAATTCTAGAATAGAGGCCATAGGGGCTTGGTAAGGATTGATATTGTTTTTAGAGGCCCATATAGAAAACTTTTTCCATTTACTGAGGTACAGCTTCCTCGTAGAGGATTGATGAGAGGAAAGGAGAATTTGCTTTGTCTCATTGGAAAGGTTATGGAACCTGGCTATGATGGGAATTGAAGCAGCCAAGCTGTCAGCTTCAGGGACTGCAGAGAGGGATGAAGTTCCCCCGACGAGTGCGTCAGAAGGTCTGGAACTGGGCCCAGAATCCAGGGGTCCTCCAAAAGATGAAGTCGAAGGAAGGAGAACCAAATCTGATGAGGCCAATAGGGAGCTATTAGAATGATGGTCCTTCCCAGAGCTTTGCCTTTCTGTAATACCTTGGGTATCAACAGGATTGGTGGGAATGGGTAGAGGAGACCCGGGGGCCAATCATGAACGAGTGCGTCCTTTGGGGCTTCTCCCGGAGGGGGAATCAGGGCAAAGTAGCTTCTGCATTTGGTGTTTAAGTGGCTGGAAAGAAGGTTGCAGCAAGGCTGGCCCCACCTGCGGAATATCCTGTCTGCTATTTCCATCCTGAGGGACCACTCCTGGGGCAACAAAATTGCTCTGCTCAACTTGTCTGCTATCACGTTGGATTTCCCTGGGATGTGCATTGCTAACAGAAAGCGCTGGGTGGAAATAGCCCACTGCCATACTCTGAGGGTCTCATGACAAAGGGGGTAAGATCTGGTTCCTCCTTGTTTGTTCAAATACCAGATCACTGACATGTTGTCCGTCTGAATCGCAATCATACCCAGAGGAACAGAGTCCTGGAAGTACTGCAACACCAAAAGTACTGCCCTCATCTCTAGGACATTGATATGCAGATGTGTCTCTTGATCAGTCCATGTGCCTTGGGCTGTCTTTCCCTGAAAATGCCCCCCACCCTATCAGGGAAGCGTCCGTGGTCATTGTGGCCGATGGAGGGGGTAGCACAAATGGGCGTCCGATCATAACATGAAGTGATGTCAACCTCCACTGAATATCCCTTTTGCAGGAGTTTGTGATCAATATCATGTGAAACATGGGGAGCTCTTGGTAAGACCATTGAGTGAACAACAGCCATTGTAGTATCCACATGTGCATATGACCTAGTGGTATGGCTAGAATTACTGCTGCCATCATGCCTAACAATTTCAGAACTTCTGATGCTGGTGCTTTGTCTTTGGATATTAGAATGCAGACATGGTGACAGAGAAGAAAGACTCTTTCTACTGGAAGTTTTAGCGTGGTGGTGGTGGTGTCCAGCTCTGCTCCGATAAAGATGATATGCTGCAATGGCGACAAGGCAGATTCTTCTGAGTTTATTGTAATGCCCAGCTGATTGGAGAGTGACAGAGTGGACTCCCTGGCCTGAATGAGTTGATGCCTGGTGGTGGCGGTAAGGAGCCAATAGTCTAGGTACTGAAACACCTGGAATCCTAAACACCTCAGGTGAGCCATGACCACTGCCATACATTTGGTGAACACTCTGGGGGCTGTAGTGAAGCCAAAGGGCAGGGCTCAAAACTGGTAATGATTGGCTCCCAGCCAGAAGAACAGATGATCCCTGGATGGCCTGGCAATTTTTATGTGGTAGTACGCATCCTGGAGATCTATTGAGCACATCCAATTGTCTTTCCCTAAGAAGGGAAGCATCGACTGAAGCATGACCATCTGGAACTTCTCTTTCTTTACAGATTTGTTCAGTCTGCTGAGGTCCAATATGGGTCTCCAGTCCCCTGTCTTTTTTGGAACTAAAAAGAACCTTGAGTAAGTTCCGGATCCTGTCTGGTCTGCTGGAACTGGTTGGATGACTCTTTTTATTAGCAACATTTGGACCTCTACTGTTGCTTGTTCCCTGTAACTGGGTGGAACATCCGGGATTTTTCTTGCCAGTGGAAGGGGTGTGGCGAATGGGATGAAGTATCCTCTGGAAATGATACTTTGTACCCAGCTGTCTTTTGTTATTTTGAGGCAGGCATCTAGGTACAAAGATAAGTGACCCCCGACTGCCTCCAGAGCAGGACATTTGGTCCTCCTTTCAGGAGCGCTGGTAGGGCTCCCCAAAGAAGTGATCTTGGCTGCCCTGGTTTTGCGGACCCCCTCTGCTGCGAAGGTGGTGTCTTCCATTATTGCCCCCTCCTCTGTCCCTGGAGGTGGGTTGACCACGTGTGTTCTGAAAGGCTCCTTGGGCTTTTCAGAACCACATTTTTCCTCCCTTTTGACCCTTGGGGTAGGGTCTGCTGGGGGTGGAAAAATGGACTCCGACAGCAGACAGAGTCTTTCCCTCTTGCTCACACCTGATCAAAGTTTCCTTAACTTTGGGCCCGAAAAGGGATAAGCCTCAAAGGGAGTATTCACAAAGGATGACTTGAAGGGCTCCATAAAGGAACACAAGCGCATCCAGGAGGGTCTCCTGAGAGCAACTCCTGTACCCGCTGCCCTACTCATTCCATCAGCTGCATATGAAATAAGATGCATGGATGAGTTCACTATGGAGTTGAGGGTAGCAAGCTGGGAGGCAACTTTGTCTGAAGCTCCTGCAGCTACTGTACCCTGAAGAGTATCTCCCAGCTCTTTAAGGAGATCTCTTTGTAGTCTCATAAAATGGGTTAAATAGTTAAGCGAACAGAGTGCAAAGGTCGCTGAACTAAACATGTGCTTCCCATATCTATCCATGATCCTAGAGTCTCTGTTAGGAGGATGGATAGATGAGAAAGTTTCAGAGATTTCCTTTTTGGTGGTTGCCACCAGTACCATGGCATCAACTGGCACACCTTTTGATAAGAAAGATTTATCCTGGGGGGGCAGATATAAACTTATTAGGCCTCCTAGGGACAGGCTCCATAGCATCCGGTGACTCCCATGCCCTTCGTGAGACCAGCTGCATAAGCTCATCGAAGGGAAGAGACACCAAAGAGGTGGAGGGCTGAGACCCGAAAGCCTTCAGGAGAACTGACTCATCCTCAGTAGGGTTTTTGGACTGCCAGTCACCCCTCTGCCTAAGGATTTCATGTATCTCAGCAAATGAGATATCTTCAGAGGGGGACCATGGGGACCCTTCTGACTCATTCAACTCAGTATCAGATGTTAGAGACTCCTGAGGGGAGTCTAGATGTTTCCTCTTACAAACTCTCTTCCTGGGAACCTCACCAGTAGGAGCTTCTGGTGAGGTCTCGGAAGAGCAAGGACTACCTAATGGGGCTTCCTGAGGCTCTGGGTCTCTACGCTTGGTCAGGATCTGTGAGGCAGAAGTAGACACAGGCGCTTTAGAGGAGGAGGAAGCCAGACCTGAGGTCGAGGATGTCTTAGGAGACATAACTCTCTACATGGCATCGAAGGCACCTCTGCTCCAATGCAAGGGAACCGACGTATCTGGGGAAACTGTCGATATCCCCAGCACCGGGACAGTGGGCTCTGAGCTAGAGGTAGGAGGTGAGCTCATTCGAGCCGAAGCCCAGAGTGGCAGAGTCGGAACCAACAAGACGGTCCGACTATCCTCCTCGGACCCGACCAGAGAGTGTCGGCTCCTAGAGTCCTCAATCAGCACCGAGGATGTAAGAGTGAATGGAGCCGAAGATATTGGAGCAGGCATCGGCTCTGAGGATTCCACAATCAACAAGTCCAACTCCTCCAACTCCAAAGGACCAGTATGGCTTGGAGGAGGAACAGTTTTAGCTGGTGTAATAGTCTTCGGCTCCAAAGTCATTTGGGTTGGAGCCGATAACATTTTTGCAAATGCCGGTGCCTGTAACAGCTTCTGCACCACACGATCCACATCTAGATCAGAAAGGCTACTAGATGACCAAGATGAATGGACTGATGGGTGGTACTGACTGTAATAATGGACTCTTAGGAATTTCGGATATCGGTTTCAAGACTAGGGACCGGCTCCAAAAAGAAAGGACTGTCGGTTCCGATGTCTGTGGAGCCGAAGTCGAAGATGTCTTTGTCTTAGAAGTCTTAGAAGTCTTTGAGGACTTGCTGGATCCATCTTGGTCACTCAAAGCTTCTTGGAAGGAGGGTTTCAACAAATCTCTGTCTATTAATTTCCTTTTTCTCTCCTGTAGAACTCTGGATGAGAAGGAATGGCATATAGAGCAGCTATCCTGTAAATGCATGGCTCCTAGACAGTACACACAATTGACATGGCTGTCAGTTACAGAGACATCTTTCGGCCACATTTAGGGCACTTTTTAAAGCCTGACTTGGGATGCTTGTGTTGGTCAGCCATTATTATCTCAGAAAGAAAATTACTGTCAACTACAAAAAAATCCTTAACAGTAATTATCAAACAAAAGCCCTTAGAAATTCAGGCTAAGTCATACACACAAAGACCAATAATAATCTAACTATTAAAGTGACAGAAAAAGAAGTCTGTCTAAAGCACACAATATTAAAGATAAGCAGACTATTCAGTGAAAAAGGGAAAGCTGCTATAAGAAACACACTAAACATTATCTAAGTGTTTAAATATACTCTAAACAATAATATATCAGGCAGAAATTACTGTCAACCGCAACAGCAATTATCAAACCAAAGCCCTTTAGAAAATTAAGGCTAAGCCACACCCACACATCAAATAACTATCTAGATATCAAACTGACAGAAAAAAACTCTGTCGAAAGCATGGAATTTTTAATGCTAAGCAGACTATACAGTTATCTAACTATTTTGTATAAGTTGTGACAAAGGTCACTGACTAAACACACTCTAGTAATCAGAAAATGTTTAAACTAGGCCTAAAACAAGAGGCCAACTAGAAGTTTAAAGCACACCAAGGGAAGGAATACAATATAGGTAACACACAAATAAGCTATAAGAGTGTTATAAAAGTATCTAAAACTACCTAAATATCAATATAAATAATGAATATATGAAAAAGAAGTTTTATTGGCCCGAGCTAATGCAGAACCTCCGATCTGTTGCAGTGGCAAACTAGATATGAGGTAACTCTAGGTGCGTCATGGGAAAGGGACTTGGCCACGAGCTATTTGAAGACCTCAAGCTTTGCAATTGACCGACTCAGAGCCGAGGGATCGGCTCCGAACCCATCAGTAAAGAATGAATGGCGAGATAGAACAACTTCACATCAATATTTTCCTTTTCCTTTATGTGGCTGGAAGAAGGTCTGACCAAAAAAACAATATGTTGTTCCACACTGAGGACAAAAATGGTGTTTGATTCCCAGGGAAGCTTAGCAACAATTGTCAGTAAAACAGGTAAGAAGCAAAAAAGTATTTTTTTCCCAGAAAAAAAACAGAGTAAAAAGCACTTAAAGATTTATACACGCCCCAAAAAGTAAATTAACTACAGATTCTCCACAGAAGATGTGGTTGTAAACACCTTTTTACCACAAAAGTAAAAGACTGTGCTCTCACTTAAGTACATAAAGGTCACAAGACAGTCAACAATGACACTTTTTCCTAGCTTAAAAGTAATTCATTTAGAGGAAAAGTAATTTTTTGTGACAAAAAGTAAAGTGGAAGGTTTTTCCCTCAAAATGAACTTTTCTGCTCAGCAATGGAACAGTGTTAGCTGACCATCAGTTCTTGAAGGCCTGCAGATAAGAGCTCTTTTCAGTTGCAGGAAAACTCTGAAGGGTTTGGTGCTCAAGCTTAACTTTAGTTGAATCAGCACAGCTCAGACTAACTAATATTTTTGAGTGTAGAAGGTGCCCTGAAGCTTTGGAAGCTGGCTGAATGTTATATGCTATGCAGGATATAACTAATGTAGCTTAGCCTAAATACAGCAGTGATCATAATGATGAACATTCATTGTGACAAAAGAGGGTGACTACAATTATTTCTGGGGAGTTCTTATTCTTCAGAATTACTCTGGATTTCAGTGGGAAGGCATAAAGGAGCATTCCCTTTCAAAGAAAAGAACGCATTTGTTTGGAAAGGAGCAGACAGATCTACTTGGTGTGTTCCCACAACTGAATAAATTCCCAGAAGCCCATATTCAAATTCCATTCATGAGGGTCTGTCATGGTCCTTCTCAACTTGTCTGCTTCTAAGTTTTGCTCGGATGGAATGTAAGATGTTTGGAGAGTTAAAAAGTGCTGAAGTGCTAAATTTCAAGCTATTGTAGCTAACCTGCCTAGAAGGTACAACCTTGTACCCCCCTTGCTTGTACATGCATCACATCCCTGCAGTGTTGTCTGTAATCACCTGGAGAGGTCCTGAAGACCATACGTAATGAAAAGATTTTAATGCATGGATCACAACCAACATCTCTTTTAAATTTATGTGCTTTGGTCTGTCTGAAAACTCCCCTAGACCATGCACCCTTACAAGCATGGAAATTGACCCCCAAGCAACATCAAGGCATCTGTAGTTACAGAATGACTTGGAAGTTGAGGAGAAAAGGGAAGACCTGCATTTGCTTGTACTTGTAGTCTTCACCAGTGCAATTACTTTTTTTTACAGACTTCAAGATGTGTTTCTGAAAGTCTAGAGGATACATGTATTGGGTCCCCGTTATTTTTAGATAACCAATGAATCTTTCTGATGTGCAACCTGCCAAGAGGAATCATGAGAATCATACATGCCATTAACCCCAAAATCTTGAACTTTCTGACTGAAGTCTGAGACTGAGTATACCTCGAAGGCTACCAGATAAAAATAAGAAGTTTTGTACTCACCATAACATTCCATGTTTGTTGTCCATCTCGCCTTCATTCATTGTTGGTTGGGTTCAGAACCAAGAATCGGTCCCGACTCGACCTATACAAAAGCTCAAGAGCTTCCACTGGCTCGAGGCTATACCCTATCCCATCATGCTCAGGGAAGACTACCCAGATCTTGTTTGCAAATACTATAAATAGTAGCACCTACATATAATCATGTCCAATAAGGGAACTAAGGAAGAGATTCAGAGAACATCAAATTCCAATTTAACAAGAAACCTCCAGATTCTGCAGGAGCGAAGGCTGGGGGAAGGAGGCTGGGATGCAAGAATGAAGGCGAGATGGACAACAAACATGGAACGTTATTGTAAGTACCTAACTTCTTAATGTTATGTTGTCCTATCTCACCTTCAATCATTGTTGGTCGGGACAGCAACCCTAGCACCTTCTTTCTTGGGTGGTTCAAGGGAAAATACTCTTCATAACAGTGGACCCAAAAGACACCCTGTTCCTGGAGGCCAAATCAACTTTGTAATGAATAATAAAGGTATGATGCTTTACCCATGTTGCTGCTGTACAAACTGAATCCATGAGTAGCCTTGCCTGAAAGGCCGACAAGGTTGCTATAGCTCTTGTGGAGTGGCTTTTTATTTTCTCTGGAAGTTCTCTATTCTGAGATCTGTATGTGAAGGTTATACAATCAGTAAGCCACTTGGGAAGCATGACCTTAAATATGGGGGCACCCTTCTTTTTATCTGAAAAACATACAAACAGTTGTTCTGATTTCCTGAATTCTTTTGTTCTGTGGAGGTAGAAACATAATTGTCTGTGTACGTTCAATTGGTTGTTTTTTTCCCAAGATATGGCAAAAAGGCAAATTGATGGATTGATTTAAGCTCGCTTCTGAACATACTTTGGGGAGGAATGAAGGGTTAATTCTCAGGGAGACTCTATCTTTGTGGATAATCAAGTAAGGGGGGACGTATTGATAAAGCTTGGAGTTCTGATACCCGTCTAGCAGACATGTTGGCTATCAAGAATGTTGTTTTCCATGTTAGAAATTTTAGTTGACATGATGATGCAGGTTCAAAAGGAGGAATGATCAAGCTGGACAGCACAATGTTTAGGTCACAAGGAGCTGGTGGTTCTTTCACTGGAGACCTTAGTAAGAAGGTACCTTTCAAGAAGGCTTTGCAAAGCCTGTGGGGCATAATGTTTAATCCCATTTTTCCAATATGATAGTTTGATATAACAGCTAATTGAACTTGAATAGTAGCTGCAGCTGCACCTTCATCGAAAAGTTTCACTAGAAAGTCTAATATAGCTGTTATAGGGGCAGTAAAAGGATCAATGTGATTGTTGAAAGCTCAATAGGAAAGCCTTTTCTATTTGCTAGCATATAGTTTCCTGGTTGAAGCATTATGGGACAAAATTAAAATATGTTTCACTGCAGGGAAATATCTGGAAGCCTGGCTATGAGTGGAACATCTTGTACTGATTTTTTTTCTAAAGGGGGAGATATGGATATGATCGCTTGTACCCATTTGTCTCTTATTTCTAGCCAGGTGTTTGGGTACAAAGACAAGTGACCCCCGACTGCCTCCAGAGATGAACAGACGGGCCTCCTTTCAGGAGCACTGAAAGGGCCTACCATGGAAGGATTCCCTGTCATCCTGGTTTTGTGGACCCCCTCTGCCGTGTGGTCAGTGTCTTCCATTGTTACTTCCCCCCTCCCCCTGGGGGAAGAATCACCATGTGCGCCCAGGAAGGCTCTCTGGGATTTATGGAACCACATTTCCCCCCCTTCTGGCCTTTGGGATAAGACCTGGTAGGGAGGGAAAAATGGATTCCCATGGCAAAAAGAGTCTTTCCTTCTTGATCGCACCTGGTTAGAGTATCTTTTACTTTTGGCCCGAACAAGGAAGAGACGTCAAAAGGGGCGTTAATAAAGGAAGACTTGAAGGGTTCTGCGAAATCACATAACCGCATCCAGGAATGCCTCCATAAGGAAATTCCTGTACCTGCTGGCCCTACCCACTCCATAGGCCGCGTAAGAGATAAGTCACATGAAGGAGGTTACCACAGAATTTAAGGTGGAGAGCTGGGAGGACACTTTGTCTGAAACTACCACAGCTGCAGAACCTTGGAGGGTATCTCCTAGCTCCTTCAGGAAATCCCACTGAAGCCTTGTGAAATGGGTCAGGTAATTCAGTGACCTAAGGGCAAAGGAAGCTGATGAAAACATATGCTTTCCGTATCTGTCCATCATCCCAGACTCTATTCGGCAGATGGACAGATGAGGATGTCTCAGGCAATTCATTTCTGGTGGCTGCCGCCACCACCATAGCATCTACCAGGACACCTTTAGTAAGGAACACCCTATCTGAGGGCACAGTAATAAATTTATTTGGCCTCCTAGAAACAGGTTCCACTGAGTCCGGAGAGCCCATGCCTTCCAACTGACTACATTCATGAGCTGGTCAAAAGGCGGAGACACCCAAGAAGTGGAAGGATGAGGCCCAAAAGCCTCCAGGTACACAGACTCATCCTCAGAAGGGTTGATGGACTTCCAGCCATCTCTCTGTTTAAGGATCTCTAGGATGTCTGCAAAGGAGACATCCCCAGAGGTGACCGAGGGGACCCTTCTGATTCATCGAGGTCTGTGTCTGAAGTGACGGACTCCTCAGGGGAGTCTAAATGCTTCCTTCTGCATAACCTTTTCCGAGGGACTTCCTCATAGGGATACTCTGGTGAGGTTTCGGAAGAGATCGCTTTGCCCAACGGGGTGTCCTGGGGTTTCGGGTCTCCACACCTGGATGGAAGCGATGGCACCGAGACAGACACTGGCGCTTTAGGAGGAAGAGTACTTGGTCCTGAGAGCAGAGCAGTCTGAGGTGACAGCACCCTCCTCATCACCTTGAAAGCCCCCCATCCCTGATCCAAAGAGGCCCCTAGCTCTGAGGAACCAGAGAACCCCCCCTTGAACCAAGGCAGTGGACTACAAAGCCGATGTAGGCACCGAGCTCCCCATGCCAAAGCCGAGAGAGGTAGATTCGGGTCGGACAACTGTCCAGCCTGACTCTCCTCCCTGGACCTGAAGGGTGAGTGCCAGCTCCTAGACCCTTCGAGTTTTGATGGAACCGAGGAGGTTGGAGCAGAATTCGGGCCCGACTATCCCGGAGCAGGTCTTGGCACCAATTCTACTACAATCGTATCCAACAACTCCAGCTCTGAAGCCCCAGAATGGGTTGGCGGAGGAATCGCTGAAGGGGAAGTGATGTTGGCCGGCTCTGAAACCCTCTGGGTCGGAGTCAACAGTATCTTGGTCAGTGCCGGCATCCATAAAAGTCTCTTCACCATCTGCTCCACATCATCTTCCAAAACGTTTCCGGAGGATCGCGAGGATAGGGTCGGAGATCTCACTGGCTGTAATAATGGAGATCTCAAAACTGGGGAGACTGGTTCCAACATGGGAACGGCTCCAAAACTGGAACTCTGTCAGCCCTGAAATTATAATGGGAACCAAAGAGAGAGATCCTTCGGGCCTGAAAGTCATCGGGTCCAAAGATGAGTCCTTTGCCTGTTTTTTTTGCCAGCTCCGAAGTTGAAGCAGCAGAAGACGTCCTCTTTCCTGACTTTTCTGATCTGGAGGATGGAGATTTTTCAGTAGTTTTAGAGGTACTCTGATTCCCTTCCAGAGACTCAGAGAACGGAGTTTTTAACAAACCTGTCAGTATGAGTTTGTTCCTCCTTTCCATCAGTACCCTGGAACTAAAGGCATGACAGAAGGAACATGACTACTGAAGGTGGACAACACTCAAATAATACACAAAGTTGGTGTGTCCATCAGTTAGTGACATTTTCTGATTGTACTTGTCACATTTTTTAAAACCCAAAGGTTTCGCTTCTTTAGGATCCTTAGACACGTTACCAAAGGTTAACACACTACCACAAAAACTATAAGAAAGCACATTTTTTTTTTTTTTTTATATATTTTAAGGACAGTTAACGGGAACAACTAACCCTATTTCACTACTACAGAATAGTTATAACTAAAAATGAACTGACTGCTACTACAAAAGAAAGAAAGCCCTCTAAGTTAAACGAGCCCAAGGGAGCTCTCTACCTTAAACAGACTACCCAAAGAGATCAAGAAAGGGGGAAAGTAGGGGTAAAATTAATAGAAAACTCTCTAACTTAAATGAGTTTGGAGCCGGTATAGGGAAAAAAGGTCAAACAGGCCTAGCAGTAGACGACGGCCACCAGAAAACACAAATAACAATAATAACGAATACCGGAAAGCACAAAGTACTAGTCCTAATGACCGGGTCTACTTTATTTATGCAAAAGCTTAAAACAGCGAATGCATACGCATCGAACCATATGCATTGAAAGTGCGAACCGTCGAAAACTGTAAACGGAAATCTCCGTAGGAGGAGATTTCCGTTTACTTCAATGAAGTGCAATCACGGAGTTGGTATATTTAAGTAGCGGGTGTGTGGGGGGCACAGGGGGGCTCGCCCCCCTGCCTACAGCTGTTACATGTCATGTTTGTTGTGTAGTTCTGTTTTTATTGTGTTTCAATGGTTTCTTGGTTTGATGCATATGCATTTGCTGTTTTAAGCTTTCGCGTAAATAAAGTAGACCCCTAATGACCTAAGTTATTAAACTACAACAAAAATAATAATTTTAAACTAATTTTGAAAAGCTGTAAGAAAAAATTCCTCTTAGCCAAGAGCCTGCGTGGAGCACCCGATCTTGTTTAACAGCAAACGAGATCTGGGTAATCTCCCCTGAGTATGATGGGACAGGGTATAGCCTCAAGCCGGTGGAAGCTCTCAACCTTTTGTATAGGCTGAGCCAGAACCGATTCTCAGTTCCAAACCCAACCAGCAATGAATGAAGGCGAGATAGGACAACGTAACATTCCACCTTCACCTGCATCTAAAAGGCCTTTTGCTATACAGAGGCCATAAGAGATTATAGGAAAACAATCTTATGTGATGGGATCAAGGAGGATTTTTGAAAGTTTATCTGTAATCCTGGACTGATCAGAAGAGATGAAACCCCTGTTAAGGATTCTTGACATCTGAGAAAGACTCTGCAACAACCAAATAAGGAAAAAATGAACACCATTCAGTCTGCAATGAGCTATGACTAGAGATCGACACTTTGCAAACACACTTGGAGCAGTTGATAATCCAAAGGTAATGCAGGGAACTGATAGTATGATCCAAACACAGAAAATCAAAGTAATTTCCTAAAGCCTTTGGCTATAGTAATGTGATGGCATGCATCTTTAGGTCCAGTACTACCATAAAGCTTTCCTGGGGAATGAAAGGTGCCTCAGAAAAAATGTTTTTTCCATGCCTGTATCGGATACTAGAACATCCAAAGAGGATTTGGCTGGCCCCTGGTTCATGGTGGTCTAAAGGACTACATCAGAGGAAGGCAGTGAGGTATGTGAGTGGACTGAGGAACAACTGCTAGCCACTACAGAATCATCCACCTTCAGATGAGTTGAAGGCTGAGCCTGCACAGTCAGCAAGAACTCTCTGGTAAGTATTTGTTTTCATTCTAGGAACTGCAAAAAATAGACCAGTGGGAGCAGAATTAGCATCCATGCTGTGACCGAGGAGAATACTTCAGATGTAGCTAGAATCACTGAGTCTGTTGGAAAGAAAGTTGTCAGATAGTTTATACAAACGGCACATTTATACTTCATTTTCAGACAACATCCCCAGTAATACTGCACAAGCAATACTCCAAAACCTTGTCAGAAACCCCTTAGAAGTACAATTAGTCTGACAGAAACAAATGGCAGGTAAGTTGTCACAGCATGAACACAAGCACTATGTGCCTTGAAGTCATTCCTGCCCAAATTAAACACTACTTCATATTAAACTTTAACAGAAAATTTTCAAAGTTTACATAAGCAGTACATTTCCTCATAAATAAAGTCCTGAAAATACCCATAGCTAAACATAGCAGTCACAGACAGGAAATAGATGGTTATACAGAAATACTGGGTTTCTTAAAGAGACCATATACTATTCTTTCTTACTACGTCTTGAAGAAGTAGCTTAGCCACTTCACAAAGAGCATTAGACAGCCTTTCAGCTCCTTTCTGGCAGATAAGTCCTCTTTGGGGATCTCTTTCTTGCAGAAAATTGAATTATTTATTATATATTTTTACAATATACAAAAAAGATGTTTTTTTTTTTTTTTTTTAGTTTTATTTTGAAAATAGTATATGGTTTGAAAGCTCCTTGATCAAATCTCTCTGCAAGCAAGTAAAATGTGCCAGGTAATTTATTGACCGCAATGTGAATGAGGCTGAGGCATAGATGCACTTTCCAAATCTGTCCATTGCTCTTGACTCCCTGTTCGGTGGATGCAGAGAGGAGCTCTGGTCGGCTAGCTCCTTCTTAGTAACTGCCACCACAACTATGGCATCAATGGGGATGCCCTTACACCAGTGGGATCTGTTTGATGGAGGGACTAAAAACATTTCTGGGCATTTGGAGATGGGCTCGATAGTGTCTGGTTCCTTCCAAACCTGGCGGGGAAACTAAATCAATAAGTTCATCCACCGAGGGGGGGTTCACCCAAGACATAGACAGGCCAGCCCAAAAAGCCTCCAGGAACACCGACTCCTCAGAAGAAGGAGCTTGGAATGATCAGCAACCCTAATGTTTAAGGATTTTCAGGATGTCTCCAAGGGAGACATCATCAGGTGGTGATTGAGGGGCTCCTTCTCCCACATTAAACTTGGTGTCTGCCATGACAGACTCCATAGTGGAGTCTATGTGCCTCTTCTTGCATGTTTTCTTCTGTGGTACGCCTTCAGTGGAATGTTTGGGAGAGGTGTTGGAAGAAGGGGGAATCCTACCTGGGAATGAGTGTGGAGGCTTCCGGGAGCTGGCTGAACCTGCAGATCAGAAATGATGGGCTCAGAGCTCAGACCGGATGTGAGACAAGGGGAAGGACCCCAAGATATGAGAGGACAGCACCATAGCAGAGAGAAGGCCCTTTCTCCTTCCCGGAAGGCTGATGGACCCGGGGACACCTCCCCCCGCCTCAGAGCCAAGAAAGCTGAAGATGAGAGGTCAGGGCCAAACCTAGATCCTTGCCTCCCCAGAGAGAATTGGACCTGAGCTGTCAAGAGCCAAGGCACCAAGGGGAAGGGATAAATCTGACAAAGTAGGAGCTGAACCTAATCCATCAGACATGCTGCTGACCTGTCAGATCCAAGACCCACCCTGATCAGATGGCATCAAAGCAGAGCCAGTATGGGAAACTGCCGGAGTCATGGAAGGGAGCTTTCTAGGATCCAACACCAACCATCTCGAGGATCTTGGATCCCAAGACTCTGAGACCACAGGTCTGATCAGAGAAGGAGACAGTATTGATTGATCAGGTGCACTCACGGATCTGAGAAGGGATGGATTTGGCAGGACCCCCATCTGGATCTGAGCCCTGAAAAATCTCCCCATGATCCTGTCCATATCTACCTCAGTCAAGCTCCTAAAGGATCTGGATGATGCCACGGATGCACGCCTGGAATGCTTCCTAAGAGTTTCAAACAACTTTGAGGGCAAACTTGGAGAAACAGTCTTTAACACCAATTCTTGTGATAGACTCCTAGCCGTAGGATCCAAAGGTCTGGGATCTAAGCAGGAGGTGCAAGGTACTAGAAAGCTAGTGACGGTTATCACTCCTGTTGGATCCAAAGAGGGCTGTGGATCCAAAGGAGGTGGTACCATCTTTGGATCTGAAGAGATTGGATCCGAAGTCTTTGCAAGTTTTTGCGGAGGTTCCAATGAAGCCCTCGGTGACTTCAATAGTGCTCACTTTTTTTTTTTTTTTTGGATTTAGAGCTGGTTTGAGCCCCAGGTGAAGAAGATGAAGAGGCTGGGAGTAAGCCTTTTAGTATTAGTTTATTGCAATGGTCAGAGATGGCCCTGGTGTTAAAAGAAGCACATATGTCACCGGCTGACCTCACATGGTCAGGCCCCAGGCAGTAGATGTACTTCTTGTGGGCATCAGAAATAGGGATCTTGTGCCCACAAGAAGTGCCTCTTTTAAAACTAGAGGGTTTTTCCATCATGACCACAACAACAAATAAGGACTGTACCAAAAGCACAACAGGTCCTAAGAATGATGAGCATTACAGCTACTCACTCTACCTAAAGTACAGCAAAATACTTTAAACACTCTTAAATACTTTAAACACTTTTTTATATAAGATGTGCCAAAAGGCACTAAGAAAAGAAAGTGAGACAAGAAGAGCACACTCTAACACTAGCAAACTTCTAAAGTATCAAGCAATGGGGGAGGAGAGGCAAAAAGCAATAACTATGGTAGATAACTGTAAGAATCTAAGAAGAATAATCCAAAGTTAACAATAAGATTAAAAGCAAAAATTCACTCTTACAACTCAAGACCAGATCTGCATCTTGACACAATGGCGGCAAACAAGATCTGAGGAGTTGGGGATGGAATAAAGCATTATGGGTAGAGGGAGGGGCTCAAGATTTGGATTCTAATTCTTGTAAATGCATCCAAGTCAGATAGAAGGATCAGATCCATAATCCATTTGTGAAGAAGAATGAATAGGACAACATCAGATGTACAGCTGAAGTGGTTGCCTGAGAATGTTGCATTCCTAGACTACAATGATTAAGAGATAAAATAAAAGATAAGTAAATGGAAAGAGACTTACAAAAGCCTGTGCAGGGTTGTGACTAAATGGAAGGTAGTTTTTATATTTTTGATGGGTGTTTGTTGAGATTAACATAGTATCTCTATGTGTTAATGAGTAAGAAAAGTTTATGAAGCAAATGGTTTTACTCAGAAGTGTCTGAAGTGCAGAAATATGCTAGTGAAGCCCACATATATGAATAAGACTGTCTTTAGCAGTAGATCTTGTTTCCAGTACAAGGGGTTCAATGAGTTTACTGATTAGTGATGTCAGCAAGGAGATGAGGGTTTAAGGAGGGGTTATACAGGTAGATATCAAAGTATCTGAATGAGTTCACTAAGATGGATGAGTTGACTAGTGTGTCAGAGACTTTGAAGGAGTCAGAGGTTCCAAAATTCATAGATATTGTTTTAGGAGCATTGACTCCCTCTTTGATCTGAGGGTTCAAAATCTTGTTTATGACTTGGCCCTAATGGATTGGGCAGCATTAGCCATGATATTCTGTGCTTGTGCATACCTAAGCCTGTAGTCCTGCATCACTATCACAACTCAAATTACACTATGGTATATAATAGTCTAGCTAACAGGTGTAGACAGGAACATGTTCTCTCTGAGCTCAAACTGCAGATGATTCCTAACCTTACCCACTGCCACTTTCACTACAGACAACTGGAACTCAAACAGCTGACGTGAATAGATTAGAGTACCAAGCTTCAGTGAAGCACGAGAACTAAGTCCCTTGCCACACATCTCAAAGGCTTTTAACTCCTGTCAGATGGCCATGTAGAAAAAGGCTGTGATCTCTGAAATTAGTGCTGGCCTGTCAAGCAAGACCATACTGCAGTCTTTCCACGTTGACTGATCAGTGACATATGGCAAGTGTTAACACTCTTTGGGGGCACACAGTATGAATCAATGTGTCTCTGGCATTCACAATAGCACATGTGAATGCCTGTTCCACAAAATGAATGACTTGTGGCTCTATAGGCTCTTTTCCCAGCTGGGAAAATGGGGGTAGATGGAAAGGAACTGACTCCAAAACATATTGAACCTCATGAGCTCTAAAACATCTTAAAACAAGGAGCCACTCTTGTGTGTGGGGTGGGGGTGGGGGGGGGCTATAGGTGTTGGAGGACTCATTATCCTTGTCAGTCTGACAAACAAAACCTTTTATGTCCTCAGAGAGAGAGGGAAAGAGTTTCTCTCCTGCAATGGTTTGCACACATGCTAGGCAAATGATATTCCACATGTTGAGTTGTGTGCTGCAAAGGTAGCATGTGAAGGTGAAGAGGCTAATCTGGGCTCAGCATAAGACCACAAGATGTTCCCTACATGCCAGGTACTGACTCACCCATCTCAACTGGAAAATGTCTCAGGAGGTATGGTTTGTGAACAAGTACTACCAATTCAGTAATGGATGACTTGAGAAGCTACTTTCCAAGATCTGTCTAGATAGCCCTAGGCCTCCATTGAATCACTTGGGTGGGTGGATGGAGACAGCTTGAATTGTGGGATGTACATTCCAAGGTAGGATTTACGAGTGTGCCTTCCCTGGTCTTCTTATAATGCTTTAACAAGGGACCAGGATATGCTGAAGTCTTCACTAGCCAAGGACAAGATCCAAGCCTTCATGAACTGGTGGTTGCTGTCAACATGGACTTAATTCCAGGTGGGCTAGACCTCAACCAGCCCCTTAAGAGATGTTGTCTGAGGTGAAGATCCAGCCTAAAATTCAGACTTTATACAGAATCCTCTTGCCATTCTTAACTGATGGCTGCCATACCCAGGCAGAAAAAGCACAACCAAAACAGGTTTCAACTGTAATTTAATGGTGAAAAGACACTTACAGTAAAAGTCATGCATATGCAAGAGGCTTACCATAACAAAGTCAAAGCTGAACTGTGTTGGTGGCAAAAAAGCAACTGGAAGCAGAGGGGCTGCTACCCCTGCACAACACTGACTGAGGCACAAAGCTGTATTTACCACTGCAGCTTCAGTGCAAACTTGCATTTTTCTACTACATCAGACTTTACAAAAGGATTACCCAGAAGCTCTACCGTTTGTACATATGAGTGAGTTTGTGGGTGTGAAAATGAATGTAAATGTGTTTTATGAGTGAGAGAATGTTGGGCTGTCTAACTGGCTGTGAAGAATCTTGCACTATATTTTTCATTATTCTACTCTAGCCAATGGTCTACGGCTGAAATGCATCCACTTTGGTGCAGACCACTGCCCCATTCAAGAAAAATGAAGTAAATAAATGGCAGATGACTGTTTTTTTTGATGGATGGGCAAGTGAATGAATGAATGAATATATGTATGTGTATGTGTACCTGTCCCAAAATCTACATGGTTTCCCAGTATGTGACTGAATGTATGTTTGTTCGAAAAATGCAGGGGTGTGATTTAATGTCGATGGTATGGATGGCCGAACTGGGGGGGGGGGGCAGGGGACGCTCGTGCATGTCTGTGTGTGTGTGTGTGTGTGTGTGTGTGTGTGTGTGTGTGTGTGTGGGTCTGTGTGTGTGCGCGTATGAGTTAGGGCTAGGGCTGTTGATGAGTGAAGGATGGATGCTGTGTGCTTGTGTGCGAGTTTGTGTATTTTAGGGTAAGGTTTTGCTTAGGGGACGGATGTAATATTATTTGTGTATGTTTGTGAATGTTCATGTGTCTGAGTCTGTCTTGTGTAGTGACAGTATTACGGGAGGTTTTAATGATGTTAAGGTGTAGAGATAGAGTTGGGGGATGGAGCAGCGTTAAGGCTAGGCTTAGCACCCATTACTAAGGTGGTGCAGGCCTGTATAATAATGGGTGCTAACCTTAACTCTTCTGCTGCCACTTCACCTTCCCCAACCCTAACCATACACTTCAGCTTTATTAAAACCCTCCTGTAACACTGCCACTATTCAAACAAATTTGAGGCTAGTGTTAAGGGGGGTAATTTTAATATCAGAAACAGTGGTGTAGCTGGTGGGGGGGGGGGCGAGAGGGGCGGTCTGAACCAGGCTGCATTTTTTAGGGGCAGAAGACTTAAAAAGGACTAATTAATAAAAAAAAAAAACAAAAACAAAAAACAAACAAAACTTTGTAACACCAGAGTGGCGGTGTCTTCTCCTTTAAGGTGAACCATGCGTGCATCGCACGTATGCTACCATGGATGTAAACTTGTAAAGACATTCTGCACTTGTGCGCAAAATTTAAAGCTGACGTTCTAAGAGAGAAAGTAACGTAAGTGTGTGTGTGTGTGTGTGTGTGTGTATTAGTATTTTTTTTTCAAAGTGGAATTTATGTGAAGGACAAGTGCATCTGCACCTGTGATGTTGGTTAGCAGTTTGCAGAATATAGCATATTGAGTGACGGCTAGCTGAGTGTTATTTTTATTACTTTGTTGGCAGTTCTGACTGGCTGGGTAGGAAATGAAGTCACTGTTTGTACTGCTCACATGGATTAATCTGCACTGATTCAGTTGTTTTAGGGTATTTTTACTCTTGTTTGTGTATGTGCAACCACGGAGTTGGTAAAAAATTGCCCCCCCCCCAAAAGTTTGTTTATGTTTCAAGTGTGTTCATGGTTAAGAAAAATAGAAGTTATGTTCTTACCATAACGTTCCATGTTAGTTGTCTTCTTCTCGCCTTCTTCTTGCTGGATGGGTTCGGAGCCGACCTCGGCTCCGACTCGGCCACTCTAAAAGCTCGAGAGTTGGATCCACCGGCTCGAGGCTCCCCTTATATCCCACAATGCTAGGCGAGAGTTACCTCAGATCTCGTTTGTAAGCTAACCCCAGCTTATAACAGTAACAGTATAACTGTAAAACAGAATCCACCTCTAACAACAGGAAGAAAGAAGGGTGACCTACATCCTGAAACAAGAAATATGCATAATAGCATATGACTAAGAAAGAGGTGGTAGAAAGAGAGGTCACGATCACAACTCCTCTAGGTCTGTCCAGGCCAGGGGGAAGGAGGGTGGGACGCAAGAAGAAGGCGAGAAGAAGAGAACTAACATGGAACGTTATGGTAAGAACATAACTTCTATATGTTAAGTTGTCTATCTCGCCTTCATTCTTGCTGGATGGGACCGCGTCCCTAGCACCTTGTCCCGGTGGCCTAACGGAACAGACTCCTGAGAACAGTGGAACCAAAATTAGCTCTATGCCTAGAAGCTAAATCCAACTTATAATGGGAAATAAAAGTGTGAGGAGTAGCCCACGTAGCCGCTGCACAAATGGTGTCAATAGGCAGTCTGTCTTGGAAGGCTAAAGAAGTAGCCAAAGCTCTGGTGGAATGGGCTTTAGGTTTATTAGGCAGTTTTGGTGTCTAATCTCATAAACAAGGGTAATCAGAGATGTTAGCCATCTGGACAATGATACCTTTGAAACTGGAAGTCCCTTTCTGCTTTCCGCATAGGAGACAAACAGCTGATCAGATTTTCTGAATTGTTTCGTCCTGTCCAAGTAGTACCTTAATTGACGATGAACATCCAGGCAGTGTAATTTTTGTTCAGACCTATTTGAATACTCTGGGAAAAAGACAGGAGGTCAATGCTTTGGTTTAGATTTGATGTTGAAACCACCTTAGGCAAAAAGGACGGGTTAGTTCGTAAGGAAACTCTGTCCTTATGGAACAAAAGATAAGGAGAACGACAACTGAGTGCTTGAAGTTCTGAAATTCTTCTAGCTGATGTGATAGCCACCAGAAAGAGAGTTTTCCATGATAATAATTTCAAGGAACATGAAGCTGCAGGTTCGAAAGGGGAAAGAATCAAAGAAGCAAGAACTAAATTTAGGTCCCAAGGAGAAGGAGGATTTCTTATAGGAGGTCTGAGAAGAAAAACTCCTTTCAAAAAGGCTTTGCAAAGTTTGTGGGACATTAGGGCAGATTCAGAAATGCCCACATGAAAATTAGAAATAGCTGCCAATTGAACCTTAAGGGTAGATGGAGATGAACCTGCATGGAAGAGTTCAGCTAGAAAATCAAGGACTAGTTGGATGGAAGCGGTGAAAGGATCTATGTCCTTTCCTTGTGCCCAATATGAGAAGCGTTTCCACTTACTCAAATAAATCTTTCGAGTGGAAGATTTATGGGAAGCTATCAATATATCTCTAACCGAGTGAGATAATTGAGGAAGCCTGGCTACGGTTGGAACTGGAGGAACCAAGCAGTGAGGTTCAGAGAGGGGAGGGAGCGATGAAACTGACCCGACTGGTGGATCAAAAGATCTGGAACTAGGTCCAGACTCCACGGTCGCTCCAAGAGAAAACGATGTAGAAAGGGGAACCACACTTGTCGAGGCCAGTAAGGAGCAATGAGGATCAATGAGGCCTTCTGAGCGATAGCTTTCTGTATTACTTGAGAGATCAGAGGGAAAGGAGGAAATGCATACAGAAGTCCCTGGGGCCAAACTTGGACTAGAGCGTCTCTGCTGGGTTGGCCTGGTAAAGGGAATAGAGTGAAGTATTCTCTGCACTTGCTGTTTTGGGGAGTAGCAAAAAGATCGCAGCAAGGCTGACCCCACTTGAGAAATATCTCTCTCACTACAGAGTCTTTCAGAGACCACTCGTGAGGCATGAGTATAGCTCTGCTCAACTTGTCCGCAATGTGATTGGACTTCCCGGGGATGTGCGTTGCTATCAGAAAACGCTGAGAAGAAATCGCCCATTGCCACAGTCTGAGTGCTTCTCGACACAGGGGGTATGATCTGGTTCCGCCTTGTTTGTTGATGTACCACACTACAGACATATTGTCTGTCTGGATTGCAATCGTTCCCAAGGGAAGAGAGTCTTGAAGGGCTTGCAACGCTAAAAGCACTGCTCTCATCTCCAGAACATTTATGTGCAAGTGGCATTCGTTTGGTTGCCATGTGCCCTGGACTGTCCTGCCCAGATAATGCCCCCCCCACCCGATCAGGGAGGCATCCGTTGTCAGAGTAGCAACCGGAGGAGGTGGAACAAATGGTCTTCCCGACAGGAGCTGGGGAAGACATCCACCACATGAGATGCTTATTGCACGCTTGCGTGATCATAATGGTGTGAGACATTGGAAGTTCCTGGTATGACCATTGAGAAAAAAGCATCCACTGAAGGATCCGCATGTGGTATCTGGCCAATGGGAGAAGAGGTATGGCCGCTGCCATGATTCCCAACACCTTTAGAACTAACCTGGCTTTGGCTCTGTTGTTGTTGAGAAGAAGTGACACCAATTTGTGAATGTCTGATATCCTTTGGTTCGTTAGCGTTGCAGACATGTTTATAGTATCTAAATTTGCGCCTATGTAGGTAATAGTACGACAAGGCGACAAAACAGACTTTTCGCAATTTATTGAAATACCCAGTTTTTGACAAACGCGAAAAGTATAATCTCTGGCCATCAGAAGGAGATGCTTGGTGGGAGCTGTGAGAAGCCAGTCGTCCAAATATGGAAACACCTGGAATCCTTGTCGTCTCAGGTGAGAAGCTACCACTGCCATGCATTTGGTAAACACCCGGGGGGCAGTGGTGAGACCAAAGGGCAGGGCCCTGAACTGAAAATGACTGGTTCCCAGCCTGAAGCGGAGGAATCTTTTGGAGCATCTGTTCATTTTTATGTGATAGTACGCATCCCGAAGGTCTATAGAGCACATCCAGTTTCCTTTGCCCAAAAGGGGAAGAATGGATTGCAGCGTGACCATCCGAAATCTTGTTTTCTTGACTGATTTGTTCAAGACACTGAGATCCAAAATCGGTCTCCAGTCCCCTGTTTTCTTTGGAACTAAAAAGAACCTTGAGTAGATTCCGGATCCTTGTTGGTCTGCTGGCACTGACTGAATTGCTCTTTTTGCAAGCAGGTTTGAAATTTCCAAAGCTGCTATATCCCTTTGAGCGGGTGGAACATCTGGAAGGGATTTTTTTGACTGATTTGGAAAACGAAGAAAGGGGATAGAATAGCCTTGAAATGATGGACTGTACCCATTTGTCTTGAGTCAGGGATAGCCAGGCTTCTGGGTACAGTGACAATCTTCCCCCGACTGCCTCCGAAGATGGGCAGTCGGGCAACACCTCAGGGATGCTGAAAGGGCTTGTCAGGAAAGGTTTCCCGATTGCCCTGGTTCTGCGGACCCCCCCTGCCCCTAGGGCGACGTCTACCATTGTTATTCCCACCTCTGCCTTTGGTAGGAAAACGACTCTGTGCGTCAGGCGAAGTCCCTTGAGATTGTTTACGGAACCACATCTTCCCACCCTTCTGGCCTTTGGGGTAAGGCCTAGAAGGAGTCGAAAACGGACTCCGACGGCAGAAAGGGTCTTGCCATCAGTCTCGCACCTAGTCAGGGTTTCTTTCACTTGAGGACCAAAGAGAGATGATCCATCAAAAGGGGAGTTCGTGAAAGATGTCTTGAAAGGTTCCGCAAAGTTGCATAGCCGCATCCAGGCGTGCCTACGTAAGGCTACCCCTGTCCCTGCGGCTCTGCTCGCTCCATCGGCCGCATAAGAGGAGGCATGGAGGAGATGGATATGGAATTAAGGGTAGCCAGCTGCGTGTTCATTTTCTCTTGGAAACCCGCAGCTGTAGGGTCCTTTAACATTTCACTCGCTTCCTTGATCAAGTCCCTTTGAAGACGAGTGAAATGGCACAGGTAATTCAGCGACGCATGGTAAATGTCGCTGAGGAGAACATCCGCTTCCGTACCTATCCATGGACCTAGATTCCTTGTTAGGTGGATGGACAGGCACTGAAGGATCAGCCAGTTCCTTCTTTGTGGCGGCAGCTACCACCATAGCATCCACAGAAACTCCTTTTGATAAAAATTGCTTGTCTGATGGAGCTGTGATGAATTTGGAGGGTCTCCTGGGAGTGGGGTCCACTGAATCAGGAGCCGTCCATGCCTTCTTAGCAACCACCTGCATGAGGGGTGAAGGGGGACACCCAGGAGGTGGAAGGACGAGAGCCAAACGCCTCAAGATACACAGATTCGTCCTCCGAAGGGTTGAGGGCTGGCCAATTTCCCTCTGTTTCAGGATCTCCAGAATGTCTGCAAATGAGACATCTTCAGAAGGGGAACGGGGAACCCTCAGAATCATCCAGATCTGTGTCTGACGTGATAGACTCAGGTGAGTCAATGTGTTTCCTCTTGCACTTCCTCTTCCGAGGGGGCTCTTCTGCCAAATCAGGAGAGGCCTCGGAAGAGGATGAAATCCCACAGGGGGTTCCTGAGGAGCTGGCTCTCTGCGGTCCGGGATGAGGGAGTGAGTCGACTTACCCTGAGGCAGCATAGAGGGAGGGGCGGACGGAGCCGACTGTGGGGTAGAGCCTGGCTCTAACACACTCCGCATGACCTCGAATGCACCCCTGTCAGGCAGAGCCAGAGGTCCCCGCTCCGAAGAGCTAAGAACCCCCCTCGGCACCGACAGTGATGGCTCCGAGGCCGATGTCGGAGCCGAACTCACCAGCGCCGAAGCCCCGAGAGGGAGAGGGGGGTCGGACAAGGGTCCGATGCCACTCACCCCCTCGGAGCCGACGAGGGAAGTCCGGCGCCGAGATTCTTCCAAAGAAGAAAACGGAGCCGAAGACAATTGTCTCGGCTCCGAAGTAATCACAGTCTCGGTTCCGACGCGACCCGGCTCCGAACTCAGAAGAGTCGAAGGAGGAAAGAGTTGATGGACCGGGGCAGGCATCGACTGATGAGTCGGGCTCTGAAGCATCTGGGCTAGTGCCTCGGACTTAAGTAGTCGACTCACTACCCTCTGAAGGTCATGATCGGACAGCCTCGATGACCTAGAGGAATGAGACCTTTGGCTCCGTTCAGACAGCAGGGGAGAACCTGGAGCCGAATGAACGGAGCCAATAGATGGTGACCTTGATCTCTTTCTAGTTGTCGGCTCCGAAGATCTGGTCGGAGCCGACACGGGTACTTCAATAACCTCGGCTCCAGCGAGCCGAGGAGCCACAGAAACTGTGGACTGAGACTTATCGGCTCCAGCCGGAGCCGATAAAGGCAAAGGTTGAACAACCTGAGGTCTCGGCTCAGAAGCCGGAGCCGAAGACCTCGATGCCTTAGAGGGCTTCCCTGTTGAGACAGACAGGGAATCCTCTGGCTTCAAGAAGCCTCTCAGAATTAGCTTGTTTTTTCTTTCCTGCAGGACCCTGGGGCTGAAGCCATGGCAAACAGCACAGGAGTCCTGCAGGTGCAAAGGCCCCAGACAATAGACACAAGAAGTGTGAGCGTCTGTCAGAGACATTTTCTGACAGCACGCATCACACTTCTTGAATCCGGAGACCTTTGCTTCTTTAGACATAGCCTAACTGACAGGTGTACACAAACACACACTCAAACACACCAGTTATACCCTGTCAGAAAATATAATAATTTTAGTAATAATACTGGAATTAAGTACAATAAAATTATAGTAAAATTATAGTAAACTACACAAACACTCCCTTAGGGAAGAGAAGGCCTAAGGCCCAAGGGAAGAACCAAAGGTTCTTTTAGAAAAGAAACGGGAAAATATAGGGTCGGGGATAAAGTTCTATAATCTACACTAATCTATGAAGAAATTAACTTAAAAAGGGGTAAAAAGAGTAACTTTTAGAAGAAAAAGCTAACACTCACAAGGAACCGGTAGAAGCAACCAACCTCGAAGCTGTAGCGGCAAACGAGATCTGAGGTAACTCTCGCCTAGCATTGTGGGATATAAGGGGAGCCTCGAGCCGGTGGATCCAACTCTCGAGCTTTTAGAGTGGCCGAGTCGGAGCCGAAGTCGGCTCCGAACCCATCCAGCAAGAATGAAGGCGAGATAGACAACTTAACATTCAGTGATTTGGGATGAATTCTTCCTTCACTGAGAATGATATCTACATATAAAGAGTAGATAATTGGCTTCAACAACTGGCTTAATGACTGGTGTCATTCCATGGAAATCCAGTATATATCAGCCTTGGAAGTAATGACCGGCAGTCCAACTTGATTTACGAAGGAAGGCTTGCATCTCTTGTTCAGGGGCTTTCAACATACTGGCTAAAAACCTTGATGTCCTCCCTAGTATCATTTTTGAGGCTGAGTTTATCTAATGAACATCTCAACTTAAAAAAATTCATCATATCTTAGACTGGACAACATTAAGGTGACTTCTTGATGCTCAATCTTTAATAACGAACTACTTGATCTCAAGGCACTCCTGCATCTGAAACGTCCATGTATCTGTAATTACACAGAACATGGTTTAGATCTAATGAAAACACTCCCTCCATACCTAGGCTTGGTGTCTACCATGCCTACTGGCCTGGTGAAAACTGAGTCTGAAAATTTCCAGGGACCATACCTCATTCTAGAGACCCACAAAGGAAGCTCTTAGTAGTTCAGCTCACTATGGGCAAAGAAAGCTTTCAGTTCATAGCTGGTTATCAGACCCCATTCAATTTGCCATGTGATCATTTAGAATTACATACATTTTCAGAAGAAATTCCTTTAATTAACAGCTCCACAGTCCTGGCTCAATTCAAGTAACCCTACATAGACTGCAGCACCTAGACCTCTAATGCAAGGTATGCTAAGAGGTTTTTGGATTGGATAGACAGAAATCACACTGATCAAATAGCTAAGCTACTAAGGGCTGAAATATTCTTGATCTGGTCCTCATAAATATGGCCTCTACTTGTTTCACCCCCCAGCCTCTCAACTGCCTGTCCAATTGGACCACCAATGTGTGACATTTACTCTCAGAACCACCATTTTGCCTGTAGCTAAGATTCTGTATTCAAGGGCCATAGAAAGACAAATGTTATGCAGTTATGATGAAATCTCTAAATTTACCAACAATATCACCACCACTGATCCTGTACTTTCAGACATCTACTCTGAGGATTTTTATTCCCAGTTAGAAAAATGCATAGACCTGACTGTCCCAACTAGAGCCAAATATAATGAAAAATCTATATAAAAAAAAGAAAAAAAATCATTAAACTATACTGCAACACCAGAGTTCATCAGTTTGAGGACAGAATAAAAAATCTCACCAAAAAATGGAAAGCCATATAAGGTCCAGCAAAGCTACCCATGAACAAAGATTAGCATCTGAGGTGAGGGATAACTTTAAGTCTTTTTTGGCAAGTTTGAAAAAGTAGCAAATAATACTCAACATTGCTCTGAACTTTTACATAGTGGAGCCCCCTCACCCCTATGCAAACAACATCCTAGATATAGTACAAATGTACAGTACATAAGTTTGCTGCTAATTTCTACTCAAAATTCCTTCTCAAATCTCATTCATCCCAGAATTCCTCATGTTGTTTGCCATCACATAGGAACATGTTCTTAAGGTGCTTTCTAAGATCAGAAATACTTCATCTATGGGTCCTGATAATATATACCGGACTGTTTGATAAACAGCATCAAACATACTCTCACCAAATTCCTCTTAAATTAACTTAAGCATAACCACAGACTATGTGCCCAAGCACTGGCACACCAATGTGGTGATGCCCCTCCAGATAGACGGCCCTACTACAGACCCCGGAAATTACACACCTATCTACCTCATGACTCAGATCAGTAAAGCCATGGAGCATGACATAATTGATCGCGTTAATTATGACATGAAGAATCTCATTAGGCCTCACCCACATCAATTTGGCTCCATCAAGTGTCGATCATGCCTGTTAAATCTTGTGAACTTTGAGAAGATCACTCTAGTGGTCAACAGAGGTCATGTTGTTCATTCACTTATCATGATCTGGCCAAGGCACTTGATAGCATACTGAATGCCATAATTGTAATGAAGCTGTCTGCCTTAAACATTGGTCCTTATGCTAACAGGATGGACAACAAACTGACAAAAAACTCAGAACACACATTGTCCATGTGGTGGGAGCCTCAAAGGTTACCAGTGGAGTCCATCAGAGGTCTGTACTTGGACCTCTGGTTGACCAAATTTACTGATGACTGCCCCCCCCAAACATTTCTATACTTTAGAAAGAGCTTATTCTTGTCAATACTCAGTGTATGAATAATGGTCTTAAATAGAACACAAACAAAATGAAGTATTCGGAAGACATCAAGTACCTAATACTTACAGTACTGAAAATATTCCACTATCAAGCGAAACAGTAGTCAAAGACATGGGCATCTAGGTTAACAGTTCCATCTCCTTTGGTCAACATATAGTAACTGTAGTCTGGAAATTCATCTATTTATCACAACTAATAGCTAACATTATCCCATTTAGATCCAAAAAAGTTATATTTCCCCCTATATTCAGCATTGATCAGACCTGTTATAAAATACAATGCTTCCCATGGTATATACCTCACTAGACATATCAGCAAACTTGGAAAGACCCAGAGGTTCATAGCAACGATGAGCTCTGGCCTTAAGAAAAAGAAGTTATGTACCTACCATAATGTTCCATGTTAGTTGTCCTTCATCTCGCCTTCCTTCTTGCTGTTTGGGTTCGGAGCCGATCCTCGGCTCCGACTTGGCCTACTTCTATAGCTCGAGAGCTATTTACTGGCTCGAGGCTAACCCTTATCCCAGAATGCCCAGCATCAGCTACTCAGATCTCATTTGTGATAGCACACACTAGACATATAAAGTAACCAGTAACCTAAAACTGATTTACCAAAATAACAGATCAGAGTTAACTGTCATAAAATTACCTAGCATGTGAACCAAGAAAAAGGAAATTAGCCAGTGAAACCATAGTGAACTCTTCTCAATCTTCCAGGAAGGGGGAAGGAGGAGGGGATGCAAGAAGGAAGGCGAGATGAAGGACAACTAACATGGAACGTTATGGTAGGTACATAACTTCTTTATGTTAAGTTGTCCCATCTTGCCTTCATTCTAGCTGTTTGGGACAGCATCCCTAGCACCTAAAGACCCCGGGTGGCTCATTGGAACAGACTCTTCAGAACAGTGGAACCAAAGGAAGCCCTGCTCCGGGAGACCACATCCACTTTGTAATGAGAGATAAAGGTATGAGGGTTTGCCCAAGTGGCAGCTGCACAAATTGAGTCTATGGGCAATTTAGACTGAAAGGCTACAGACATGGCTAATGCTCTAGTAGAATGACCTTTTGGTTTTGCTGGTAGATGTTTATGCCTTAACTGATAAATAAAGGCAATGGTGTCAGATAACCATTTGGATAAGGTCACCTTAGAAACTGGAAGGCCTTGCTTATTGTGAGCATAGGAGAGAAATAATTGGTCTGACTTTCTTAGCTCTTTGGTCCTATGGAGGTAAAAACATAATTGTCTGTGCACATCCAGTTGGTGAAGATCGTATTCTGCCTTGTTGCTATAATTGGGAAAGAAGAAGGGAAAATTGATGGATTGATTTAAATTGTTTTCTGAACAGACTTTTGGTATGAAGGATGGGTTGGTTCTCAGAGAAACTCTATCTTTGTGAAACACCATATATGGAGGATGAACACAGAGTGCTTGGAGTTCTGAAACAGGTCTAGCTGAGGTAATAGCAACCAGAAAGAGTGTTTTCCAAGAAAGAAATTTTAAGGGACAAGAAGCTGCTGGTTCAAAGGGAGGCAGAATCAAAGAAGTCAAAACTAAATTGAGATCCCAAGGAGGAGGTGGATCCCTCACTGGGGGTCTAAGAAGAGATGTTCCTCTCATGAAGGCTTTGCAGAGCTTATGAGACATTATGCTAGAATTAAGAATTCCAATATGAAAATTAGATATTGCTGCCAGTTGTACCCTGATGGTAGCAGCAGCCGCACTCGACTGAAAAAGCTCTGCTAGAAATTCTAGAATTTGATGGACTGAGGCTGAAAAGAGGTCTAAGTTTCTAGATTCTGCCCAGTAAGAAAATCTTTTCCATTTGCTAGCATAAGTCTTTCTCGTAGTTGACTTATGGAAGGATACAATAATATCGCGAACTGCTGGGGAGATACTTGGAAGCCTGGCTAAGGTAGAAAGTGGAGAAACCAAGCTGTGAGCTTGACAGTCTGAAGGGATTGGTGTAACCTGCCTGATTGATGAATCAACAGATCTGGCACTGGGTCCAAAACCCAAGGCTGGTCTAGAAGGTGAAGAAATGGAAACCATATCTGTCGAGGCCAATAGGAGGCAATGAGGATCATTTTGCAACCCAACGATTTTGCTTTCTGTATGAGTCTTGGAATTAGGGGAAAAGGGGGAAATGCATAAAGGAGTCCCTGAGGCCAATCATGGACTAGAGCGTCCCTGGGGGTTTGACCTGGAGAAGGAAGAAGGGAGAAGTAGCTGCTGCATTTGTTGTTGAGGGGGGTGGCAAATAGATCGCAGCAAGGCTGGCCCCATTTGCGAAAGATAAGGTCTGCAACTTCCTGATTCAGAGACCACTCGTGAGGCGTGAGGATAGCCCTGCTGAGCCTGTCCGCTATTACGTTGAATTTCCCAGGGATGTGCATTGCTGTCAGAAAATGTTGGGAGGAAATCGCTCATTGCCATAGCCTGAGGGCTTCTCAACACAAGGGGTAGGACCTGGCCCCGCCTTGCTTGTTGATGTATCACACAACTGACATGTTGTATGTTTGGATCGCAATAGTCCTGGAAGGAAGAGAGTCCTGAAGAGCTTGCAACACTAGGAGCACCGCTCTCATCTCTAGGACACTGATATGCAGATGGTACTCGTGAGGTTGCCACATGCCTTGGACTGTCCTGCCTAGATAATGCAACCCCCACCCTATTAGGGAGGCATCCGTGGTCACTGTGGCTAACGAAGGGCTTGAATGAAAAGTCTGCCCTGAGTCACCACTGGGAAGACCATCCACCAAGAGAGGTGTCTTTTGCATGTTTCTGTAATCAGGATCATGTAAGACATGGGTAGTTCCTGGAAGCACTATTGCATGAAGAGAAGCCACTGAAGGACTCTCATGTGGTAACGAGCTAAAGGTACAAGACGAATGGCAGCTGCCATGGAGCCTAGAACTTGCAGGACATGTCTGACTTGGACCTTTCTGTTCTGCATTAGAAATTACACTTGTTGACGAATAGAGAAAACTCTTTCCTGAGGTAACCCTGCAAACATCGGTTTTGTGTTTAATTCTGCTCCTATATATGTAACAGATTGACAGGGCAACAAGGCAGATTTTTCAAAATTTACTGTAATGCCTAGTTGGGTGCAGGTTGATATTGTATAATCCCGTGCCTCTAAGAGTTGATGCCTGGTAGTAGCAGTTAGGAAGCGAAGAAATCTCCTGGAGCGTCTGTCCATTTTGATGTGGTAGTATGCATCCTGAAGATCTATGGAGCACATCCAGCTGTCCTGACCCAGAAAGGGGAGAATGGACTGCAGTGTTATCATCTGGAACTTTTCTTTTTGTACAGATTTGTTCAATCTGCTGAAATCCAGTATTGGTCTCCAGTCCCCTATCTTTTTTGGTACTAAAAAGAATCTTGAGTAAGTTCCAGATCCTAGTTGGTCTGTGGGGACTTCCTGAATGGCTCTTTTTCTAGCAGTTTTGAAACTTGAATAACTGCTTGATCCCTTAGATTGGGTGGGACATCTGGGATGGACTTTTTTGACTTTAGAAGGGGTTGAAGAAAGGGGGTTTTGTAACCTCCGGATATGATAGATAGTACCCATTTGTCTCTTGTTATATTTTGCCAGGCTTTTGGTTACAGGGAAAGTCTTCCCCCGACTGTCTCCAGAGGTGAGCAGTCGGGCAACCCGTCAGGGATGCTGGAAGGGTTTGGCAGAAAAAGTTTCTCTGTCACCCTGATTTTGTGGTCCCCTCTGCCACGAGGGCGGGGTCTGCCATTGTAGTTGTTTCCCCCTCTGCCCCTGGTGCAAAAATCACCACGTGTGTCAGACAAGGGTCCCTGGGACTTCCAAAACCACATCTTTCCACCCTTCTGACCTTTGGGATAAGGTCTTTTAGGAGTGGAAAAATGGACTCCCATGGCAGAGAGAGTCTTGCCTTCCTGCTTGCACCTGGTAAGCGTGTCTTTCACCTGAGGCCCAAAAAGCGAGGAGCCATAAAAGGCAGTATTTGTGAAGGACACCCGAAAAGGTTCCGCAAATCGACACAGCCGCAGCCAAGCATGTCTCCTGAGAGCCACTCCTGTACCTGTGGCTCTGCTCACTCCATCGGCTGCATAGGAAATCAGCCTCATGGAGGAGATGACTATAGAATTAAGAGTCGCAAGCTGGGAAGCTATTTTGACTGATGCTCCCTCAGCTGTAGGATCTTGTAGGGCATCTCCAAGCTCTTTTAGGAGATCCCTTTGAAGTCGTGTAAAATGAGAGAGATAATTCAGGGACCTCATTGAGAAGGCTGCTGAGGAAAACATTCGCTTCACATATCTGTCCATCGTCCTAGACTCTTTATTTGGTGGCTGGACAGACGAAGAAGTTTTTGCTAACTCTTTCTTGGTGGTTGCTGCTACCACCAAGGCACACCTTTAGAGAGAAATTGTTTGTCCTGGGGGGCTGTTATGAACTTATTTGGTCTCCTCAGAGTAGGTTCCACTGAATCCGGAGCTGACCAAGCCTTTCTAGCCACTACAGACATGAGTGGATCGAAAGGTGGAGACACCCAGGAGGTGGAGGGTCGGGAACCGAAAGCCTCCAGGTATACAGACTCGTCCTCAGTAGGGGCTAGAGAAGACCAGCCACCCCTCTGCGTAAGCATTTCAAGGATGTCTGAAAAAGAAACATCTTCAGAGGGGGATCTGGGGGACCCTTCCGATTCATCCAGGTCTGTATCTGAGTTAACAGACTCAGGGGAGTCTAGGTGCTTCCTCTTACACTTTTTCTTCCGAGGAGGCTCCTCTGAGTGATCAGGGAAGACCTTGAAAGAAGAGGGGGCACCCAATGGAGTGTCCTGGGGCATAGGTTCCCTACGCCTCTGGGCAGGAGGAGGAGCAGAGGTTGGCACAAGCACCACAAGAAAAGGAGCCGATGGGGCTGATAGTAGGTCTGCTTCAGGGGACAGCTCACTCTGCATGACCTCGAAGGCATCACGATCCTGAGGCAAAGAAAGCTCTGCCTCCGAAGAGACAGGAGTCCTTCTCCGCATCGAGGGCAACGGCTCCGAGGCCGATGTGGGAGCCGAGCTCACCTGCGCCAAAGCTCCAAGAGGGAGAGTGGGGTCAGACAAGGGACCGATGCCACTTCCTTCCCTCGGAGCCGACGAGAGAGCTTCGGCACCCAGATCCCTCGATGGACGGAACAATCAAGGTGATCAGAGCCGACGCTGGAACTGAAGAGGAGGTGATTGGTGCGGTCGGTTCTACTATCAGCGCATCCATGGTCTCCGGTTCCGAACTAAGTGTAGTCGGAGGAGGAATGGAGATGGAGGTGGATAGAGCCGCAACCTGCTGAGGTGGGCTGGAAAGTAATTTTGCAACGGCCTGTGATTTAAGCAACCTGCTGACTACTCTCTCCACATCTTGATCCGATAACCAGGAGGATCGAGAGGAGTGGGATGAAGAGTGATGACTGCATTCACTTCCTAATATGGGTGACTGTGGCACCGAGTGGATCAGCTCCAATAAAGGAGACCTTGCTCGCTTGTGACTCCAAGATGGCTCCGAGGTGACAGTTGGAGCTGAGGGAGGAGATGACTTGTCAATGCTAATCGGCACCGACAAACTTGGTTCTTCAAGCCCAAGAGTCAGTTCCGAGGATGGAGCCGACGGCTTGACAGACTTAGAGGATTTCACTGGCTGAGAACCTTTAGCCGGGGAATCCTGTGGTTTCAATAATCCTCGAAGGATTCATTTGTTTTTGCGCTCCTGCAGGACCCTTGGACTAAATGCATGACAGACAGAGCAGGAGTCCTGCAGGTGCACAGCCCCTAAACAATAAACACAGCTAGTGTACCCATCTGTCAGAGGCATTTTCTGACAGCATGAGTCACACTTTTTGAAGCCAGAAACTTTGGCCTCTTTAGACATGTTACACTACTATACTAAAAAACAAACAGTTTAAACAAACAGTTTTTTTTTTTTTTTTACAGTTAAGGAACAGAAAGGAGAGCCTCTAATTTAAACAGCTGTTCTAAGGGGGGGTGACTCTCTAATTTAAACGAGTTCAGGGGAAACAGAAGGCCTGCGAGATATGGAGCGACGGCCAACAAAGCTACAACACACACAGAAAAGGCGATAAGGGATAAAGAACTATATCTAGACAAAAACTTGACAAAAATTAAGAATAAACAACAATTATAATCATAGAAAAAACTATACTAAGCATGAGCCAGTAACGAAGCAACCTCGCAGCTGAAGCAGCAAACGAGATCTGGGTAGCTGATGATGGCCATTCTGGGATAAGGCTTAGCCTCGAGCCAGTAAATAGCTCTCGAGCTATAGAAGTAGGCCGAGTCGGAGCCAAGGATCGGCTCCAAACCCAAACAGCAAGAACGAAGGCGAGATGGGACAACTTAACATCCTTAGTTACCAAGACAGTGTGGAAATTCTTCTTCCTGTAATCTGTCTTATATACTCCTCAGGGTAATCTTTGTCTCATTTACTGTACCATTAGAGATCCTGTGATGCTTGACCTCTTTTTCTCAGGTAGGTCAAACTCTGCAGCTTACCCTACAACCAGAGATATGAACCATCAGCAAATAAAAAAAATGTGTTAGACATAGTTCTCATTCAGTGTCTACCCCTTCTTTGGAATAGATGAGTTTTACTTCTGCAGAGATTGTGCATATTTACTGATATTGGTGGCATACCTCTCAACTGTTTGGATTTCTGCAGAATGTCCAGATTTGTACCACATATTTTTGGTCTGTTATTCATAAAGTTGTGGTTTTCTGGCAAGTTAATGGCAAATCATTAAGGACTGAAATTAGAAAATAATTACAGACATTTGAGTTACAGACTTCATACCCTTCAGAAAATTCACGCTAATGCAAAACCTGTTATTCTATCAACTTTCTAAGTTTGTAACAGCAATATTTTAAAAATTCCCCTATTTTTGGGCCTATATCCCACTTTTATTTATGGCTTTATTGAGATTTCTTGCTCTAAGAGGTATGTCTGGATTGTGATGACAGAAGTTTGAGTAGAATTTTATGACAGAAATGTTCTGAATTGGTCAGTTTTGTCATTACTGGTTCATACATTTTGTGCATTGCTTACTGGAAGAATGTTCAAAACAATAAATTTAAAACACGCTGTAGCAAGTGTGCTGTATTATACAAGGAATATAATTTAATACAATCAGGAAGGTGAATCAAAGAGCACATGCATGTATGCACGGCTCTAAATATGTACGTAAGGGGCTTAATATTTGAAAACAGCCCAAAGGTAAACTTTATCCGCCACTGGCCAGAAGCATTTTCTTTGAATGTGGGTTTCAATGCTAGAGAAGTTTTAATGCTAAGTGTTTTCATTGTGAGATTGTATTGCTTTATTTAGCAAATGTCTATCAGTGTTCATGCTATAAAACTTGAAACAAAACTTTTAAATTAAATTCAAATAATCATTGTAGAAGTAAAGCAGAAAACAGTATGCACATTACAGTGTTTGCAGTAAATGAGGAGATATAGCCAAGTAATAGGATACTGGAATAGCTGCGGGGAGGGGGGGCATTTGACCATGATCTTGGGGGGCAGCAAACTCAAAGACAGCCTCGGATGGCACAAACTCTAACTACTCCACTGATCAGAAAAGTAAATAGTTTTCCTCTCTTTTCACTTTATTGTGTATGATCGAACTTGTTTTGAAGGTGTATTTGACATCATTAGGGTGGTTCAGTCATACACAATATCTCCATATACAGATATATATATATATATATATATATACACACACACACACACACACACACACACACACACACACACACACACACACATAAAATATGAGCTGGAGAAGAAGACTTCAGATGAGGTCTTAAACTACGTTAGAAGAAAAGCACACATAGAAAGGATTGTTTATATAAGAGAAGACTGCACATCCTTAAGACAATGTGATATATTTTCTCAAAATACAACAGACAGCATCAGGAATGTGTATGCATTCCTGAATGCAGATCAGCAAAAGAACACACAGACTGGGCAGAAAGTTGACATTCTGGTTTACTCTGCAAATTACAGAAAGAATTTGCAGCACTGCTGATTCTTTTTGTTGTAAATCCATTTCATGAAAAGCCTGAGACAATTTCAAAAGCAGCTAATGACTTTGCATGATTCACATTTTGAAATGTAAATTAATGAAATTCAAGAAATGTGGAACTAAATCACTGATTTAAAATTCTTTCTATGTTCTGTAACTTCTGGGAGAAGAACAAATTTCCAGTATGCTGCATAACAGTTAGCAACGTTGCATTATTTTTGGTTACATTTTTTTTAATTATGACCATCTTAAAAATCAGAATTAAGAATAACCTGTTACTAACCTTGATTTCAAACTTAAGCCAGTAGCATACAGACCCAGGTTCCTTAATATTTGTAATGAAAACTAAAAAGTCATAAATTGGTGAGCTACAAAGTTGGTTAGAATGTGAGCTTTTATTTATTTACATTATTACTTTTAAGCACAACCTGATTTATCACAACTTTTTAACAATAACTATATCAATAGTACTGAAATAGACAAACAGTATTTAGAATTTTTGCTTTCCGTCTTGTAAAAAACATTAAATTTAGACCAATATTCCTTAGTATATGTGAAGAATATCAACAACTGGTATGTCTGGTGAGTCCTTGTACTTTTATTTGTATGAATATTTTTTAATAATTAATTAAGATTAATAATAATTAATTTCTCAAGGGCACTGCTCACCCCCCCCCCCTTGCATCATGTCATCCTAATGCAACGCTTTGCATAAAAAGTTGGTAACCACTAACCTAAACTGTTTAGAAAGACATTTATAGAGGAGACTCCTGAGAGAAATGTCTGAAATGAAGTCCCTTGTTCACACATATGATGTGAAGAAAACTCCAATATACAGGGTAGATCATGATGCACATGCATAACCCTTGTACTAATCTCTTAGTCTCTAGCTCTCACAATCAGGTATATTCTCCTCTCACTGGCACACACTGACTATATGATACTGATATGAAAATGAGATGCCTATCTCATGTTTTGTGATAGTTGGCCAAATACAGACTTCCATATTACAAAATTAAAATGAAAATATGCACTGCACCAGTGCTGCACTCTCATGCACCCCCTGGATAGAAGGATGAACGGGGGCATTCATGAAGAGATAGAATAGGTCAGAAGAAGGGATGGAATGGGGTCCGGATGAAGAGAGATGGATTCACTGCAAAAAAAGAAAGGTGATTTTGGTTTGAACTGAATTCATTCTCAAGCCTTGGTGGGTACCTTCACATGGGGGGCTCTGTTGTTTACTAGGTCCCACCAAGACAAAACAGATATCTATATATCTATATCTACATAATATATATATATAATATAGATATACAGATAATAATATCTATTTTTATATAGATCGAAAGATATCTCTATTTGTAGAGAGATATCTCTATCTATTTGTAAAGATACACATAGATATATCGGTATCTATATCATGGAGAAAAATAAGAATAAAAAGAAGAGCTGGGCGTACTTACCCCAGAATAAAAAAAAAGTGCTCAACCATGACAAAGTCACTAGAGCATGGTGATAGAAAAACTAGTGAAAGACCTCTAAGGATAAGAGAGATATTCATAGACCCTGACCTAAGACACTCCACTGTGATGACAAAAAGTGATAGTCCACAAAAAGTTTTAAAATGTTATGCCAGGCATATCCATCTCAGATACTTGAGGACAAAAAAATCATGTTTTGTTATTCCTGTGTAATAAAATCAGAGTTTCCTAAAAAGGGTTCAATTTTAAGAATTACAGATACAAAAATGAACTATATAAATAAGCAGTTCTAGATACAAGTGTTGAGAAGAGCACTCTTGAAAAACAGCAAGGATTGAAGCAAAACTGATTTCTTGAACTTTAATTAAGCCCTGACTTAAGAAAGGGGTCCATTCTTATCAGGGAATACAAAAAACCCTAATCATTTGGAAACACTAAAAAGCAGGAAATGGACAGGCCAAAAGAGTCAGGGTTCAGAAGGTCAAGTCCTGAAGCACAAAAGTGCTAAAGGAGGATCAAATCCTACAGTCAGAGTTTAATAGTTTA
Organism: Protopterus annectens; assembly: GCF_019279795.1. NCBI lineage: Eukaryota > Metazoa > Chordata > Ceratodontiformes > Protopteridae > Protopterus > Protopterus annectens. Next base: position 1,921,442,476 of record NC_056743.1, on the reverse strand, counting down.
ATATTAACTCTTTTAACATCTTTTCACTGAATAATTCTAACATTACTCCTGTTAGCCAGACTTTATTCCTTGGAGTAATCATAGATGACCAACTAAAATCTGACCTTCATATACATCTATTAAGAAAACCCGCCAAAAGCTTGATATCCTATATAGAAACAAAAGGTTCCTCACCTCTGACGCCAGACACTCACTAGCACATGCTTATCTTATTCCTAACCTCTTCTACAGCTCACAAATTTTTACAAATCTTCAGTCTTCCCTTCTCACTAAACTTGAAACTACTTATAACAAAGTAGCTAGATTTGTTGCTAACCATCCCTCCAAATCACACCACTGTCTTTGCCCTTAGATCACTCAACTGGATAGAGTTCCCTAACCAACTTAAAGTCACCCAAATGCCCGTCATTCACTCTATCATCAATAAGCCTTTTTCCTGCACTAGCTTGTCCTCACTAGTCTCATTTTATACCCCTCCCCAATCACTAAGGAGCACAGTTCAATATTGGTTACAGATTCATACACCTAAAAAGTTTGTTGAACAGAACTTATATAGTTACTCACCCGCTATTCAACGGAACAAGCTTTCTGTGACTCTGAGAAGCATACCCCAAGTCTATAAATTCAAGAGATCTCTCAAAGAGTATCTGAATAACTTCTGGAAATGCCACTGTAGCCACCCTACCTGAATATAGTTCCTACTCTAATCTATTCTTTTCTCTTCTTTCACTTTTATTTTTCTATCCTTCCTTAACATATTTCTCCTTCTGTTGATTTCTATTAGTTTCCAGTCAATATACTGAATTTTACTATCTTCTGCTCTATATCTTTTTACCTAAATGCATTTCTGTTATATATAATTTCCTTTGTTTTTTTTTTCTTTTTTTCCCATCATGTTATATATTGTTAATTTTATTGTATTTAACTTCCATTGTAGCATGTAGTTTTTCATATTTGTATTGTGGAGCTTTTCTCCCCGAGCCTCCACTGAAAAAGGGCTTTGTCCCAGTCAGACTTTCCCGGTTAACAAATGTCAAATAAATAAATAAATAAAATAAAAACTACTAAAGGTATGCATTGATGGCCAAATGGCAAGGGTGGAGATGACTGAAATGGACATATTCATAAAACAGTAACTGCAGGCAGTCACACCCCAATGAAATGGCCTTTGATAGCATTGGCCAAAGGTTGACTGGCCACAGAATGGCAATAGATAATAGAGCTAGTAATCTATTTGGATAAGGTTTACTTATCAGCTAATCCCTACCTATTAAGAACCAAAGAAATTAACAGCCAGACCATCATTCCATATATCATATATAATTTTCAGATACAACCTGAACTGGTAACAAATGGCAGTAGTATTATAGGATCTCTCCCATGTTTGTTCCACCCATCAGAAATAAAACATGGAGGTGGGTGGACTGCTTAAAGGAAACTTTGAAACTACTTTCATAAGGAAACACATGTTAATTCAAAATGGACACCCAACCTGTGTGAAAGACCAAGTAAAGCTCTTTGAAAATAAGACAGAAAGTAACTTTGTGCTTGCATAGGGAAGAGAATGAAACTAATGGCCACTAGCACTATGTCTTTTAGAAATGAACTTCAAGAGGGATAGATTCCTGTCCCAGAGACTTCCCATACTCTGGAACAAACTATGTATCCATATCAAACAAAGCTCCTCATCAGCACTCTTCAAGAAAAAATCTTGATTGGATGGGAGATGAGAAATTCACCCCGGGGATCACTTCTGTGGCTCTGCTCAACAGAGGCACAGGAAAATAATTTTCTTGGGTGGCGAAAGCCAGGATACCTTTTTGGCTAGGCTTATATAGGCCCTAGGGCCAATAGCCTAGTACCTACCTATGAAACAGGCAAGGTATACTGATGTTTAAATCCCAAGATGGAGAATATATGTTTTTAGATGTGGACAAAGGTGTAAAACTCTTTTTGAAACTGCTTGACAAGCACTGACAAGCTTGTGACAGGCCATAGGACTGCCATTCACCAGATCATGATATGCTGAGATGGCAGACACATCCATATTGACTATTATATTGACTATTAAGTGAAATCCAAATGAAATAAGAGTCCAAGATAGATCCCCCCTTGTAATTCTGAAATGATAATTACAATCCTCAAAATTACAAGACTATAAGTGCAAATGTGGCAAACTATGCTAATTCCAATGCTGTAGTACTTCAGGGTATCCCCCCTACTCCAAGGTACGGCACCCTTAAAGATAGTTTAGTTTGTGATGAATTGGAATTGGGCACAATCTCCTACATTTAGGGATGCAAGAGGCTAGTCCCCTGCAAAAATACTTTTAAACTGTAAAAGTGAAATTCATAACTCACTTTTAAATGTTTAGATCATAGAACATTTTTACTATTTGCAGGAATCACAATACCAGGTCTTGCCACTGTGAAAGGAAGTCATCTAATATAGGTGAGAACAGCCTGAAAACTAAGTAAGTAGGCAGGGGAAGATAATTATCGTCTCAAATGGAAAACCTTTTCTATTTAGCAGAATATGCATGGCTAGTGGAAGGCAATAGTCCAAAGGATCTACAAGTCCAAAGGTGGCTGCATTTGTTGTCTCTGCCTAACTCATTTGTTTTTTACTAGGACACACTCATGCACTAATAGGGACCTGAGCACCTGAAGTCACACCCTTCTTAACAACTATTGGATGACATTGGTGAATGCTTGTCTTTGTTCTCTGAGTCTAGTTACCAAGTGGAAAATTGTGAAGAAAGGTTGAAAGGCATGTAGGAACCATCCTTGTCATATAAGTGAGAAAACACATGCTGCAATCTTATATCATTCTGCTTTCTACTTCAGGGTAAAAAGATCACTCTCCAGGGTGCTCCACTCAACTTATCCTGGAAGCCCTCCTTGGTCCTTATCTCCAAGAAAGGAATGAAACTACAGCTGAGAGAGTCTGCTTCTGCACCATCTTCCCCTGTAATGTGAATGGCTACTGAAGAGATGCGCTATAGTTAATGAACCACTGTAAGACAATGTTTGGGCAGGGAGTACAAGCAAGACCTGACATGTTTGTTTCCATTCCACACAAAGCATCTGTCTGTCTAACTTGACCAGCTGGAGGTCAAATTTCATGTTTCTGTCCAGATACAGGGCAGTGAGCAGCATAGTCAATAAAAGCAGGAGGTCACAGCTGTTACACACTGCAAAGGGTCCCATAAAGTTAGATCTTGCTCTTCTTTGAAGGATGTTCCTTTGTGGTCTGATACTGCTAGTCCTATTAGACTTTTTGAGTGCATCTGTATGTTTTTTCTTTGCATTGATGATGCTGATATTAAGACTGAGGCCCATCCTTTATGTGTCAAACACCATAGTTTGAGAATTTGCCTTGTCCCTGTTCTTCCAGCTAAGTGGTGACCTTTCTGGAAAAGAAGAATTGAAAGCCTATTGTTGGCTATTCACAGACCCCTAACCAAGGTATGCATCATCAAGACCATAACAAAAGCTGTTACACAGGATTGTACATCAGCCACATCATAAATAATAACTCAATACCACAACTGCCTGTATATACCTGAGTAGCAGGATCTTTTACAATGAATCAGTATGACATACCATAAATGTTTGATTTTTTTCTTCAGCAACTTTCCAAAGTTTCTGTTAAAGTTTGACAGGTAATTTGCTTCCACTGACTGTTGCTGTAGAATACAACATTTTCTTCTGCCAGTTGTTGAAACACTGCATCATCTTATATGGGAGCAACTTTTTCAGGTGCTTAGAAGACTTGAAGATTGTGAGTGGCTCATATCATGAAAAAAAAACAGCAGTAGAGAATTTTGATAACAAGCTAAATGACTTGGGAGCAGGCATCTATAATTAGAAGTTATGTACCTACCATAACGTTCCATGTTAGTTGTCTTCTCTCGCCTTCTTTCTTGCTGGATGGGTTCGGAGCCGATCCTCGGCTCCGACTCGGCACTAGCTTTAGCTCGAGAACTCCTTTTACCAGCTCGAGGCAACCCTATATCCCATGATGCAAGGCGGAACTACCTCAGATCTCGTTTGGCAGCTAACTAACCCTGCTAAAGACTTATCCTAATATAATTAGGAACCATGGTTCCTAAAAGAAGTCCTCATAACAATGCTGCAGAGGAAGCAATCTAATAGGAACTCTCCAAGATCTGTCCAGGCCAGGGGGAAGGAGGGAGGGACGCAAGAAAGAAGGCGAGAGAAGACAACTAACATGGAACGTTATGGTAGGTACATAACTTCTAAATGTTAAGTTGTCAATCTCGCCTTCATTCTGCTGGATGGGACAGCGTCCCTAGCACCTGTATCCCGGGTGGCTCAATGGAACAGACTCTTGAGAACAGTGGAACCAAAACTGGCCCTATCTCTGGAGGCCAAATCCAACTTGTAATGAGACACAAAGGTATGAGGCGTGGCCCAAGTAGCTGCTGCACAAATAGTGTCAATGGGAAGTCTATCCTGAAAAGCTACAGAAGTGGATAGACTCCTGGTCGAATGTGCTTTTGGCTTAGAAGATAGTTGTTTGCCCTGAGAGAGTACACATAGGAAATGGTGGAAGTCAACCATCTAGATAAGGTCACTTTAGATACTGGAAGACCCAACCTGTTTTCTGCATAGGAGACAAACAATTGGTCTGATTTTCTAATTTGTTTAGTCCTATGTAAGTAGTACCTGAGCTGACGATGAACATCCAAAAAATGCAGCTTCTGTTCAGCTCTGTCAGAATAGTTAGGAAAGAAAACTGGTAGATCAATAGATTGGTTAATATTGGCTTGAGATACAACCTTGGGAAGAAAGGAAGGGTTAGTTCTGAGCGAAACCCTATCCTTATGAAACACCAGATAAGGTGAACGAATACAGAGGGCCTGAATCTCAGAAACTCTTCTTGCAGAAGTAACAGCCAGCAAAAATAGTTTTCCATGTCAACAACTTTAAAGAACACGTAGCAGGCGGTTCGAAAGGAGGTAGAATTAGGGATGCCAACATTAAGTTCAGATCCCATTGCGGAGGAGGATGTTTCACAGGCGGTTTTAGGAGAAAAACTCCTCTCAAAAAGGCTTTGCATAACCTATGAGACATGATGTTATTGTCCTGCAAGCCAACATGAAATTTGGAAATAGCAGCCAATTGTACTTTGACTGTAGATGATGACGATCCCGAATGAAAAACCTCCGCCAGGAAATCCAAAACAGAATGTATAGGAGCGGTGAAAGGATCAATATTTCTGGCGTTTGCCCAAATAGTAAAAGCCGCCACTTGCTAGCATAAACAGTTCTAGTGGACGACTTTAAAGAAGACACTAAAATGTCTCTGACTGAGTCAGAAATCATTGGTAGCCTGGCTAGGGAAGGAAGTGGAGCAACCAAGCAGTGAGGTTGAGAGAATGAATGGCACGGTGCTGCTGACCCGACTGGTGGATCAAAAGATCCGGAACTGGGTCCAGATGCCAGGGCTGCACCAGAAGGTGATGATGTAGAGACGGAAACCAAATTTGTCGAGGCCAATATGGAGCAATGAGGATCAATTTGGCTCTCAAAACGGTGGCTTTCTGAATGACTTGTGGAATCAATGGAAAGGGAGGAAAAGCATAAAGAAGTCCCCGAGGCCAATCCTGGGTTAGAGAGTCTCTCAAGGGTTGGCCTGGAAGAGGAAATAGTGTGAAGTAATCTGGGCACTTGCTGTTTTGAGGGGTAGCAAAAAGATCGCAACAAGGGGTGCCCCACTTCAGAAAAATCTGATCCACTACAGACTGATTGAGAGACCACTCGTGAAGCATCAGAATAGATCTGCTCAGCCTGTCCGCCAATAGGTTGGACCTGCCGGGGATGTGCGTTGCTATCAGAAACCGCTGAGAAGAGATCGCCCATTGCCAAAGTCTGAGAGCTTCTCGACATAAGGGATAGGACCTGGTTCCGCCCTGTTTGTTGATGTACCAGACCACGGACATGTTGTCCGTCTGTACTGCAATAGTCCCTGTGGGAAGAAAGTCGTCGAGGGCTTGCAACGTTAAAAGCACTGCTCTCATCTCCAGGACATTTATGTGCAGGTGGTATTCTATGGGTTGCCACGTCCGTGGACCATCCTGCCCTGATAATGCCCCCACCCGATCAGAGAGGCATCCGTGGTGACTGTGGCAACTGGAGGAGGGGAACAAAGGTCGGCCCTGATGAAGAAGAGGGAAGATATCCACCATTGTAGATGAGCCCTGCAAGACTGTGTCACTAAGATCTCGTGTCTCATGGGCAGATCGTGGTACGACCACTGCGTGAATAACATCCACTGCAGGAGGCATGTGGAAGCGAGCCAGTGGAAGAAGAACAATGGCTGCAGCCATTAGGCCTAGAACTTTCAAGACAAACCTGGCTTTGACCTTGTTGCTTTGTAACAGAAGCTGAACAAATTTCTGGATGTCCAGAATCCTTTGATTTGTTAGCCTGGCTAACATTCTGACGGTATCTAACTCTGCGCCTATAAAGGTGATAGATTGGCAAGGCAGCAGAGAGGATTTTTAAATTCACGAAATTCCTAGACTCTTGCAAAGCTGTAAGGTGTAGTCTCTGGACCGAAGAAGCTGATCCTTGGAGGTGGCAGAGAGGAGCCAGTCGTCCAAATAAGGAAACACTTGGAATCCTCGACGTCTCAGGTGAGCTGTGACTACTGCCATGCATTTGGTGAACACTCTGGGGGCTGAAGTGAGGCCAAAGGGCAGTGCTCTGAATTGGTAATGACTGGCTCCCAGCCGAAAGCGGAGAAACCTTCTGGAGCGTCTGTGAATCTTTATATGATAGTACGCATCCTGAAGGTCTATCGAGCACATCCAGTTGTCCTTGCCCAGAAAGGGCAGAATGGATTGCAGCGTGACCATCCGAATCTTGCCTTTCTGACAGACTTGTTTAGTCTGCTTAGGTCTAGTATTGGTCTCCAATCTCCCGTCCTTTTGGGGACCAAAAGAATCTTGAGTAGAAGCGGATCCTACTTGGTCTGCGGCACTGTTTGGATGGCTCTTTTGCCAGGAGTTTTGAAACTTCCTGTTTTGCCAAATCCCTTTGACCGGGTGAGATGTCTGGAAGGGATTGTAGAGGTGGAAACCTTTGAAGGGATTTTGTAACCCTCGGATATAATCGACTGTACCCACTTGTCTTGTGATAGGGATTGCCAGGCTACTGGGTACAGCGAAATTCTTCCCCCGACTGCCTCCAAGGGTGGACAGTCGGGCAACACCTCAGGGATGCTGAAAGGGCTTCTCGGAAGAGGCTCCCTGTTGCCCTGGTTCTGAGGACCCCCCTGCCTCTAGGGCGGCGTCTATTATTGTTACCCCTCTGCCTCTGGGGGTAAACTGACCACGTGTGTCCGGTGTAGCTCCTTGGGCTTTACGGAACCACATCTTCCCCCCCTTCTGACCCTTGGGATATGGTCTAGAAGGAGTGGAAAACTGGACTCCAACGGCAGAAAGAGTTTTACCGTCCTGTTCACATCTGGTCAAAGTATCCTTCACCTGAGGTCCGAACAAAGCCGAACCGTCAAAGGGGTGTTGGTGAAGGACGCCTTAAAGGGGTCCATAAAATTACACAGCCGCATCCAGGCTTGGCGTCTAAGAGCAACACCTGTGCCTGCGGCCCTGCTCGTTCCATCGGCTGCATAAGATATGAGCCGCATGGAGGAGTTAGATATCGAATTCAGGATAGCTAGCTGAGAGGCAATCTTTTCCTGAGCCCCAGCAGCTGAAGGATCCTGGACTACTTCTCCAGGTTCCTTGAGAATATCTCGTTGAAGCCTGGTGAAGTGACAAAGGTAATTCAGCGAACGCATTGCAAAGGTCGCTGAAGAAAACATCCGCTTTCCATACCTGTCCATGGTCCTAGAATCCTTATTAGGAGGATGGACAGGTACTGAAGGATCCGCCAGTTCCTTCTTAGTGGCCGCCACCACCATAGCATCCACAGAGACACCTTTGGACAGGAACTGTTTGTCCGAAGGGGCCATGATGAACTTGGATGGTCTCCTGGGGACAGGTTCCACAGAATCTGGAGCCGCCCACGCCTTCCGAGCCACTACTTGCATGAGTGGGTCGAAGGAGACACCAGGAGGTGGAGGTCGGGATCCAAAGCCTCCAGGTATACCGACTCATCCTCGGAGGGGTCAATGGAGGGCCAATTCCCCCTCTGTTTGAGGAGCTCAAGGATGTCTGAAAATGAGACATCCTCAGAGGGGGACCGAGGGAACCCTCCGACTCATCTAAGTCGGTATCAGATGTAGTAGACTCAGGGAGTCTGTGTGTTTCCTCTTACATGTCCTCTTCGAGGGGGTTCCCCTGCAGGGTCAGGAGAAACCTCGGAAGAGGAGAAATTCCCAGTGGGGAAACCTGGGGCGATGGATCCCTGGGCCTGAGAGCAAGAGGCTGACAAGAGGCATCTGCAGGCACTGATAAGGGAGGAGCTAGAGGGATAGACCGTTGACCAGGCTCAGAGGCCAGGACACTCCTCATCACCTCAAAGGCTCCTCTCCCGGGAGACCTGAACACACCGCTCGAAGAAACAGGAATGGTCGGCTCCAAGGAGAGAAGGCTCGAGGCCGATGTCGGCGCCGAGCTTACCAAAGCCAAAGCTCCGAGAGGGAGGCGGGTCGGACAAGGGTCCGATGCCACTAGCCCCCTCAGAGCCGACAGTGGAAACCCGACGACCGAATCCCTCCAAGGAAAGTCTCAAGGAGGAGATCGGAGCCGAGGATGACGGAGCGAAGGATGTATCGGCTCGGCATCGAAACAGTCGCTGTCCCAAGAAGCTCCGGCTCCGAACTCTGGTGTGGAGTCGGAGGAGGAATCTCAAGAATTGGGGCTGTAGCGAAGTCTGTTGAGGCGGGCTATGGAGCATTTGGGCAAGTGCCTGAGACTTCAACAGCCTGCTTACCACCCTCTCCAAATCGTGGTCAGACAGCCTGGAAGATCTCGAAGATCGGCTCCGATGGCTCCGCTCCGACAAAGAGGAGACCCGGGCCGAGTGAATACTTAGTATCGAAGGGACCGGGATCTCTTGCGGGCGGAGCCATCGGAGCCGAAGTCCCTTGAACCCCAGATGGAGCCGAGGATCTCGGCTCCGATGCTGGATAAAGTGTCGGCTCCAGCGAGCCGACAAGGCAACAGTAGTCAGGGTATCGGAGCCGGCCGGCACCGAACCCACTACTCTAGCAGAAGAAGTATCGGCTCCAGCCGGAGCCGATATCGGCTCCGACGGGGCCGGGGCCACCGGAGGGGGCTTGGGCACTGTAGCCTGAGCCTTGGTGACTTAAGAGGTTTTCCTGCCCCTTGCTTAGGAGGAGAACCTTCAGGTTTTAACAAACCTCGGAGGATCAACTTGTTCCTCCTTTCCTGCAGGACTCTCTGGCTAAAGGCATGACACAACGCACAGGAGTCCTGCAGGTGCAAAGGCCCCAGGCAATACACACAAGAAGTGTGACCGTCTGTCAGGGACATTTTCTGACAGCACTGGTCACACTTCTTGAAGCCTGAGACCTTGCCTTCCCTAGACATCCTAAAAGGATATACACAAACAGTCCCCACAAACACACAACTTAATCCCTACACAGACACACAGGAAGGGAATAACTTGGGGAACTAGGCCTGATTAAAGATTTAACTGAAAAAATTATTTTGAAAGTTTAAAAAGGAAGGGAATAGGGTGGGCTGTACTAAATACAGGCTAACCTAACACTGAAGGGAAATTAAACCCCTAACTAAACTTTTTCTTCTTTAACAAGAAAAAACTTACCTCAGCTGGCAAAGGAGACCTCTTTCGCTAAGCGGCAAACGAGATCTGAGGTAGTTCCGCCTTGCATCATGGGATATAGGGTTGCCTCGAGCTGGTAAAAGGAGTTCTCGAGCTAAAGCTAGTGCCGAGTCGGAGCCGAGGATCGGCTCCGAACCCATCCAGCAAGAATGAAGGCGAGATTGACAACTTAACATTAAGAATGATGAAACACTAACAGAAGTCTATCTAGGGCTCGTCAACCCCCCCCCCCCAAAATGCACTTATTTTCACCAGAGTGAGAAAAAGAACTGATCTTCAGAAAAAGCTCAAAAAGTCTATGTTAATGTCTTGGAAACCAGAAAGTTCCCCTGCACTCCTTGAAATGGTCTCACAACCATTGCTTTTTGGGGAAGGGAGAGGTACCACCCTTGCCATGTAAAGAATTCCCCTGCTCAAAAAAGCACAGTAAGGAAAACAGGAACAGGAAATAAATTGTGGCCTCCTGCAAAGGTGACTTAATTTCCTTAAAAACATGGTCTTCATGAGATTTTATCAAATCATTGATTTTCTTTCACTTACCTTAAAGTCCATATCTAAGAGACCATCTCCTTTTTGCAGGGACTTCTAAGAAACTGGATTAGACAGATGTGAAGACAGATTTTCTAAAATGTTGTGTGAATAACTGGCAAGTAATTAAAACTCCTTTAAAAAAAATAACTATCTGAAGAGCTTTGCAATGAATATACTACTGAAAATTGTGATAGGTAGAGCTATGCTATGAGTTTCTATACTGATCATTGTAAAACTACTGACAGAAGCTTTGTTGATGATAAAACTGTCTTCAATGACAGATAACTAAATAAAGACATCTCTCTAGGGAGCAGTCAGGGGTCAGTAGAATGTGAACATTCAATCATTATCAACCTTTTAGAAATAGCATGCTAGGAAAGAGTTAGATCCCACAAAGCTACTATTCATTTGTAAACTCTTCCAAATCACCTCTGAGACTTTTACAATGGAATTTGAATTTCTGCTTAAACTTACACTGAGATTTCCAAGTATTTGAAGGCAGAGAAGAGAGGTCTGAGATTAATACTTTTTGAGCAACAACCAATGTCTTAGTGGTCAATGAGACCACTTCTTTTAGTTCCACTGAATCCCTGTTCTTGTTATTTGAATTCTCAGTCTCTGTCATGATAAAAAGGAGCCTGATTAAAATGACTGCAAGATTTGCAGGCCCTGGCATCACTGTCTCTTCCTAGTCAGAAACTGTATTTGTTATGAGCCACCACACTTTGGAAACAAAAATTTCGGTTACACTAAAAGTAGCTGAAATTACTGAAATGTGAGAGAAGAACTTTATAAGATACCTCATGTGAATACATCCTGAATGTGTGTACTGCACAATGGTATGACAAATCTGCTGGGTGAAGCTGTTCTGTTTCTATGGCTATGCCTACATTGGAGTCAATGCATCAACATACCATCGTGAACTGGTAAACTTGTACCTTGTTAACACTAAGTAAACTGTCTCTAGCAGACTGGCATCTGGCAGTGAAAGGAAAGCAAACAGTAACAGCTTCCTGAATGAGACTGTCTAAATAATGTCTTTTGTATCCTGAAAATATAGGTTAAGGGCACTGAATCATATTTGGTTTTGCTTGTACTGAATAAGGCTGAATCAGCCTGGAGAATATAGATACTGAGTTAACTTGTAACCCATTAATACACACAGAGTATTGTGTTAATATGTAACCCATTAATACACACAGAGTATATCTATTAACTACTTGAGCAGGAAGAAAAATCCTTTCAGGATTTAGTACCCTTGCCTTTGAAGATGGTTTGATATTCCATTAATGCTAAATTCCTAGGAAAGGATTGAAGAAGATTCTAAAGGAAGGAACATAGGAAGTCCATAACTGTCTAGGTCACTTTGAGGGGAAATGAGTCATACTCAGACCTTAAGCCAGTATAAAACAGCAGATCCTTCAGCACAGAACTTATTTTAACTCGTTCTCCAGCAGCGATAGCATTGGTAGCAGAGATCCCTGATTTAAGCTTCTCTGATCAGCATAAGGCAATGGTGCCAATTCAATGCCTGCTATCAGACGCTTCTTTTTCACCGTGTTTGCCACTGTCATTCAAGATACTACTAGAACTGTTACTGACATGGCATGTAGTTTAGCTACTGGTGCATATGTTAACTACCTGACAAATACAGACAAGGCTGAAACTGAAGTCCATTTTACAGGGCATACAGACAGTGTAACTTGCTGTTCTATTACAGTTATCTGGAAAGAAGAAGCAATTCACCAGATGCTTATTTCCGTTTTTGTCTTAAGTTGGGGTGGGGGGGGGGGGGGTGGATGTCATCCAAACTCTCAGGAATGTGAAAGGGACCTGTAGGATCTCTTTCTTGATCTGATACCTCTCATGGGTGCTAAAATCAAAACCATGAGTTACTGCATCTTACGTGGACTGATGTGTGCTAATTAAGAAAATGTCTTTACTTTAACTTTCCTTCCTGACAGGTGAAAATATGAACGACGCAAAATAATGTTTTCAATGTTTCTGCATTTTTACATCACCTGTTCCTATTCTCTGGCTGCTCAACTTACCTCTAAAAGTAGGCCACAATAAAAAGAAGTTATGTCTTACCATAACGTTCCATCTGTATTGTTGATCCTCGTTCAGTCATTACGTATGGGTATCGGTTCCGAGCTCGGAACCCAGCCGGCCATTTTCCAAGCTTGCATCAGCTTCAAACTCTCGAGCTAAACTCTTACCCACAATTCCCCTCTCTCTGTTACCTCAGACTGAGTTTGCAAGTTAAAGAAGGTAGAGGCTACCTCTGGTCAAATAACCTAAGAGAACTGGATGGTGAGATCCACTAGAAACCACAAGGGGGGGGGGGGAAGGGTCATAATGACTGAACGAGGATCAACAATACAGATGGAACGTTATGGTAAGACATAACTTCTTTATCTGATATTGTTCATCCTCGTTCATTCCTTATGTATGGGACAGAGTCCTCAGCTACCACTATTCCTGGGAGGCTTTCATGGGAGGACATTCCTGAGCACCACAGAACCGAAAGATGCTCTTCCGCTGGAGGCCAAATCCAATTTGTAATGATTGATGAAGTTATGAGACATAGCCCAAGTTGCAGCTGCACAGATGTCATGTAAAGAAGCTCTGGCATGGAAGGCAGCAGAAGTTGGCACCGACCTTGTTGAATGAGCTTTCAGGGTAGTAGGCAACGAGATATTATGCTGTGTGTAAATAAAGGTCACACAATCCTTCAACCATCTAGCTTATGTGACCTTAGCAACAGCCGATCCTAATCTAGGTCCAGAAAAGGCCAAAAATAACTGATCAGATTTACGAAAGAGTTTAGTCCTGTTTAGGTAAAAACGGATTTGCCTGTGTATATCAAGGGTATGTAGGCAATACTCTCCTCTGTTTGAATGGTTGGGAAAGAAAACTGGCAATTCAATGGCTTGATTAATGGACATTTCAGAGATCACTTTAGGCAGAAATAACGGATTAGTTCTCAGAGACACTCTATCGCTATGAAAAATCAAGTATGGACTCTTGATACATAAAGCTTGAAGTTCAGAAATACATCTGGCAGAAGTAATAGCGACCAAAAACAAGGTTTTCCATGACAAATACTTGAGGTCGCAAGAAGAGGCTGGTTCAAAAGGTGCCATTGTCAGAGCTTGTAGAACTAATGATAAATCCCATGGTTGAATAGGTTCTCTAAAAGGTGGCTTCAGATGATTCACACCTTTTATGAAGGTCTTGCACAATTTATGGGACATAAGAGAGGAATCTTGGACACCCTCATGAAAATTAGAAATTGCAGCCAAATCTAAAGGTAGAGGCCGATAGACCCAATTGAAACAGGTTGGCCAGATAGTCTAATATTATCGACACTGGTGCTGAAAAGGGGTCTAATTGTTTATCTTTTAGCCAACAGGTAAATCTTTTCCACTTGCTCAGATAAGTAATTCTAGTGGAGGACTTATGAAAAGCAATGAGAATATCACGTACTGGTAAAGAAAGATCATTCTGCGTGGCAATCAAGGGAATTGGAGTAGCCAAGCCATTAGCTTCAGGCTGTTCAGGTTGGGATGAATCAGGTTCTGTGGGTGTGAGATCACCTCTGGGATTGGATGGAGGATCCATGGTCGATCTAGTAGGTGAAGCCAAAGGAATGGGAACCAAATCTGTCATGGCCAATATGGTACTATGAGGATTACTTTGCTCTTCAACCGCCGGGCTTTCTTCAGAAACTGGGGAATGAGAGGAAAGGGCGGAAATGCATATAGAAGACCCGAGGGCCAATCGTGGACTAGAGCATCCCTGGGTGACTGTCCCGGAGGGGGAATCAGGGCGAAGAAGTTGCTGCATTTGTAGTTGGCCAGGGATGCAAAGAGGTCGCAGCAAGGACGGCCCCAGCGGTGGAAGATCTCCACCGCTATCAAGGGATTCAGGGACCACTCGTGAGGTTGCAGAATGCACCTGCTGAGTCTGTCTGCTATCACGTTGGAACTCCCGGGAATGTGCGTTGCTAGAAGAAAATGGTTGGTAGCCATCGCCCATTACCATAACCTCATGGCCTCTCGACAAAGGGGGTAAAATTTGGTTCCACCTTGCTTATTGATGTACCAGACCACCGCCATGTTGTCTGACTGAATCGCAATTGTCCCAGATGGCAGCATGGGATGAAATGCTTGCAACACCAGAAGTCCCGCCCTCAGTTCTAGAACATTTATATGCATATGGGCCTCCGGTTGGGACCAAGTGCCTTGGACTGTCTGTCCCTGACATAGCCCCCCCCCACCCCCCACCCCATCAGGGAGGCGTCCGTGGTCACTGTGGCCTTGGGTTGCTGGGGGGAAAAGGATGAGACCATTGAGAGAGATTGTGTGTCATCCACCAATTTAAATCCTGTTTGCACCTGTGGGTTACTCGAATCATGGCTGAAAAAGGATGCTGAAAAGGATACCATTGGATGAGCAGTAGCCATTGTAGAAGCCTCATGTGAAACCTGGCCAGGGGAACAATAGTGATGGAGGCTGCCATGGAACCCAACAGCTGTAGAACTGAGTGAGCCGTGGATTTTTCCTTTGAAAGAATTGGAATTAGTTGTTGCTTTATCCTTAAAATTCTGTGCTCTGGAATAGCAGCTCTGTAGTTTTTTGTGTCCAAGATAACCCCTATGAATTCTGTCGACTGAGTTGGGGTGAGATTGGATTTCTGCCAGTTTATGGTTATGCCTAGCCTTTGAGCAACGAGGAGAGGTATGCCAGGGCTTTTTCCAGTAGATGTCTGGTGGGGGCGGAAATGATCCAGTTGTCTAGGTACGGAAACACCTGGAATCCTTGAAGTCGCAAGTGAGCTGTGACAACTGCCATGCACTTTGTGAACACTATGGGGGCTGTACAGAGTCCGAAGGGCAGTACTCTGAACTGGCAGTGACTGGCTCCAGCACAGAAGTGCAGAAATCTTCTTGATGGCCTGTCCACCTTTATGTGGTAGTACGCATTTTGAAGATCTATAGAGCACATCCAATTGTCTTTTTCCAAAAGCGGGAGGATAGACTGTATAGTGACCATCCGGAATTTTTGTACTCTCACAAACTTGTTCAATACACTGAGATCCAAAATTGGTCTCCAGTCCCCGGTTTTCTTTGGCACCAAAAATAGTCTTGAGTAGAATCCGGATCCTATCTGGTCTGGAGGGACTATTTGGATGACTCTTTTTCTTAGCAGATTTTCTATCTCTAGTGCTGCTTCTTCCCTTTGACTGGGTGGAATGTCGGGAAGATTTTTTTGAAGGGACGGGACAAAGATCGAAGGGGATATGATAACCTCTGGTTATGATCCTTTGTACCCAGGAATCAGTGGTGATGGTTAGCCAGGCAGAAGGGTACAAGGAGAAACGTCCCCCAACCACCTCCAGAGGAAAGGAGTTGGGCTGCTCTTCAAGAGCGCTGGCAGGATTGACCAGGGAAAGAATCCCTGGAACCCTGGTTACGCGGTCCCCCTCTGCCCCGAAAGCAGCGTCTTCCCTGTGAGTTTCCCCCTCTGCCTCTGGGGGAGAACTCGGCCTGTGTGTCACGGAAAGGACCCTGAGATTTCTTGAACCATATCTTCCCACTCTTTTGGTTTCGGGAGAAAGCATGTTGAGGGGAAGAATAATGGACACCTATGGCAGAAAGGGTCTTACCATCTTGTTCACATCTGGCCAGTGTGTTTTTAACTTTGGGCCCAAACAACGAGGAGAGCTCAATGTGGGCATAAAGAAAGGAAGACTTAAAAGGTTCCACGAAGTTGCACAAGCGCATCCAGGCGTATCGTCTCAAGACCGCAGCTGAACCCGCCGCTCTAGCTGCTCCTTCTGATGCGTGAGATATCTATTGCATAGAGGAGTTAGATATAGACTCAATGGTGGCCAGCTGAGAGGCCACTTTGTCATGGACCTCATCAAGCACTGCACCAGCCAAAGTTTCAGAGAGCTCAGAAACCAGATTCCTTTGTAGCCTGGTAAAATGTGCCATATAATACAGGGACCTGATAGCAAGGATCGCTGAAGCAAAAGTGCACTTCCCTATTCTGTCCAGGGCCTGGGACTCTCTGTTAGGCAGATGGACAGTCTGGCTTTCTTCTTCTGCCAGATCCTTTTTTTGTTGCGGCCACCACCACCAAAGCATCTACAGGAAGACCTTTGGACCAGTGGGGATCTGAAGCAGGAGGGGACAAGATCTTATCTGGCCTCCAGGGAATAGCTTCAGCAGTATCAGGGGCCTTCCAAGCATGCTGCACGATGAACTTGACAGGTTCATCGGCAGGTGGAGTAACCCAGGAGGTAGGGGGCCGGGTGCAAAAAGCCTGCAGGAACACTGATTCCTCAGAGGTCGGATTAGAGGGCTGCCAGTCACCTCTCTGTTTCAGGATTTCAAGGATATCATCAAAGGATACCTCAGAGGGTGACCGAGGGGATCCTTCCCCCTCATCGAAATCTGTGTCTTCAGTGAGAGACTCCTCTGTGGAGTCCATGTGCTTCCTCTTACACGAGCTTTTCCAGTGGACCTCCTCAGCGGGAGAAGCTGGGGAAGACAAAGGAAAAGGGGATTCCTGAGGGAATATGTCCTGAGGCCCTTGCACCAGGTGTCCGCTATGTGCGACTTTTGAAACCAGTATACCAGAGGAGGGCGGAGGTATAGACAGTCCGGTATCACCAGCAGCAGCGAAAGCCTTCTCCATCAGTTGGAAGGCTGGTCCACCCGGAGAGGAGTGTATGTCAAGGACAGGGGGCACTCCTCCCCTAAGTGGCTCAGCCTGCCGACTCGGAGTCCCTGGATGTCTGTGGAGCAGCAAGCTATGCGTATCATAGCTGAGATCTTTTAGTTATGTACTCACCATAACTTCAGATGTTTGGGATCCATCTCGCCTACATTCTGACTGATGGGTTCGGAGCCGATCCCTCGGCTCCGACTCGGCACGCTTATGCCAAAGAGCGAAGTCTCTTATTGGCTGAGCTTACTATATCCCAGGATGCACCACTACCAGTCCCCCAGATCTAGTTTGTCCGCATACATGCACACATGCACGCCCTGCTTATATAACATCGTCAGATGAAACAAGATAAAACAGTAGAACTCAAAACCGTTCAATCTCTTCTGATCTCCAAGGCAGGGGGAAGGAGGGTGGGTATTAGGAATGTAGGCGAGATGGATCCCAAACATCTGAAGTTATGGTGAGTACATAACTAAAAGATGTTATGTGATCCTATCTCGCCTACATTCTGACTGATGGGACAGCGTCCCTAGCACCTGAATCCTGGGTGGCTCACTGGAAAACACTCCTGAGTACCGGGTGGAACCAAATGATGCTCGCCCTTTAGATGCCACATCCAATTTATAGTGGGAAATGAAAGTGTGCGGATTGGACCAAGTAGCCGCAGCACAAATCTCCGATATAGCGAGCTTGGAATGAAAAGCTATAGAAGTCGCCATAGCTCTGGTAGAGTGAGCTTTGATAGATGTTGTAAGTTGCTTATTCGAAGAAGAATAAGCCTGAGTTATACAATCTCTAATCCATTTGGAGATAGTAGCTTTTGTGATGGTTTTACCCAATTTATTGTCTGAGAAGGACACAAACAACTGGTCTGACTTACGAAATTGCTGAGTCCTGTCTAAATAGAAGCGCAATTGCCTGTGAACATCCAATTTATGGAGAGTGTATTCTGCTTCACTGGAGAATTTTGGGAAGAAAACTGGTAGCTCTAGAGATTGTTGGAGACAGAGATTAGAACAGACCTTTGGGACAAAGGATGGATTAGGCCTAAGTGATACTCTATCCTTGTGGAAAATCAAGTACGGTGGTTTAATAGACAGGGCTTGAAGCTCTGAAACTCTTCTTGCAGAAGTAATTGCAACTAAGAAGGCAGTTTTCCAAGACAGATATTTTAACTCACATGTAGCAGCCAGTTCGAAAGGGGAAGATGTTAATGCGCGAAGCACCAAATCAAGATCCCACGGAGGCGCAGGATGAAAAACTGGGGGTCTTAACAGGCCCGCACCTTTAATGAAAGTTTTGCATAGTCTGCTGCTCATCAATGGAGGATCCATGGATTCGTGGAATTTAGAGATAGCTGCTAGTTGGACTTTAATAGTAGAGACAGAAGATCCTTGATTAAACAGGGATGTTAAGAATTTCAAAACCTCTGGGATAGGAGCAGTGATCGGGTCTAAGCCCTTGAGTTGAGCCCAGATAGCAAACCTCTTCCACTTACTGAGGTACAATTTGTTAGTGGTGGGTTTGTGGGCGGAAGATAAAATGTGAACAACTTCCGGGTCTAATGTGTGACTTCTGACTAAAGTCGGAAGTGGAGGAGCCAAGCTGTCAACTTCAAAGATCGAAGGGACTGATGCTGATGTCCCGACTGATGAATTAGCAGGTCCGGAATTAGGTCTAAAGTCCACGGATCGTCCACCGCATGCTTCTTCAGGTAAGGAAACCATACCTGACGAGGCCAGTATGGGGCAATCAGTATCATTGCGGACCCCAATTGAGAAGCTTTTTGAATGACTTTGGAGAAGTGGAATCGGAGGAAATGCATAAAGTAGCCCTGTTGGCCAAGGTTGTGCTAGAGCATCCATAGCTGGTACTCCCTGATGTGGAATCAAGGAGAAGAACCTTTTGCACTTGGTGTTTAGTGGAGTTGCAAATAGGTCGCAGCACGGCGTCCCCCATCTCCTGAAAACCTGAGCTGCTACAGTTTGGTTTAGAGACCACTCGTGAGGAGAGAGAATTGTCCTGCTCAATTTGTCTGCCAATATATTTGATTTCCCCGGAATGTGGGTCGCTACCAAGAAGCGGTTGGTAGCTACAGCCCATTCCCACACTCTCATCGCCTCTCTGCAAAGGGGGTAAGATCTGGTCCCTCCTTGTTTGTTCAGATACCAGACCACCGACATGTTGTCTGTGTGGATGGCGATGATGCCCTGAGGAAGAAACTTGTGTAAGGCTTGTAGGGATAGAAGTACAGCCCTCATCTCCAACACATTGATGTGGAGAAGAGCTTCGTCTGGAAGCCAGGAGCCCTGAACTAACCTGCCCAGACAATGCCCCCCCCACCCTATCTGGGAGGCATCTGTCGTCAGGGTAACCACTGGAGAGGGAATAACAAAGGGGCTTCCTGGATTCAGATTGGATGTCTGAAGCCACCAGCGAAGGTCCCGTTTGCATGTTTCCGTAATCATGATGTGATGATTGAGGGGAAGATCCTGAAAGGACCATTGAGTTGACAATAGCCACTGAAGAATCCTCATGTGCAATCTTGCCAGAGGAACTAAAAGAACCGTGGCAGACATTGAACCTAAAACTTGTAGAACCATCCTGGCTGGGGCTTTGGATCTCGAGATCAGAGCTTGAACTTGGCCCTGTAAAGTTTGGATCCTTTCGTCAGGAAGAAAGACGCGCATCAATTTTGAGTCTATCTCTGCTCCTATGAACCTTATGCGTTGAGAGGGCAGCAAGACAGACTTTGACCAATTGAATGTAATCCCCAGGGTAGCACCCAGGGAGATGGTGGCTTTGAGGTTGTCCATTAGTAGATGCCTGGTGGTGGCAGTCAGGAGCCAGTCGTCCAGATAGGGAAACACTTGGAATCTAAGACTTCTCAGGTGAGCCGTCACTACTGCCAAACACTTGGTGAACACCCTGGGGGCTGTGGTGAGACCAAAGGGCAGAGCACAAAATTGGTAATGACTGACTCCCAGGCTGAAGCGCAGATACCTCCTGGACGCCTGATGTATCGGTATGTGATAATAGGCGTCCTTGAGGTCTATGGAGCACATCCAAACATCCTTCTCCAACAATGGGAGAATGGATTGTAACGTGACCATTCGGAATTTGGATTTCGTGACGGATTGGTTCAGTCTGCTGAGATCCAATATTGGTCTCAGGTCCCCTGTCTTTTGGCACTAAAAGAACCTGGAGTAATTTCCTGATCCGATCTGGTCTGTGGGGACCGGTTGGATGACTCCTTTTTCTAGCAGCTTTAAAGCTTCTGCGGCTGCCATTTCCCTTTGACTGGGTGGTGGGTCCGGGATTTTTTTGGACGGTGGGGGTGAGTATGTGAATGGGATGGTGTAACCTCCGGCAATGATCTGAAGCACCCATCTGTCCTGAGTGATTGACTCCCAGGCTTTTAGGTGCTTGGCAAAACGACACCCGACTGGCTCCGGAGCAGCACAGCCGGGCAATCCCTCATGATGTGTGGGAGGCTGAAGAGCCACGAAAGGACTCGCGGTCTCCAGAATTGCGGGGCCCTCTGCCGCCTCTGGGACGGCGTCTCCCAGAAAAATTTCCCCGTCCTCTGCCTCTGGAAGGGGAATCTTCCTGCTGTTGGGGGAAAAACTTGCGAGATTTGCGGAACCACATCTTCCCCCCTCCTTTAGCCTTGGGGTAAGGCCGAAAGGGAGTGGAATAACGGGCACCTACGGCAGATAAAGTTTTTCCCTCTTGCTCACAGCGGGTAAGGGTGTCTTTAACCTTCGGTCCAAACAAAGAGGACCCATCAAAGGGAGCGTCGGCGAAGGAAGACTTGAAGGCCTCCGCAAACTGACACAAGCAGAGCCAGGCTTGTCTCCGTAGAGCCACGCCTGTGCCTGCCGCTCTACCCGCCCCTTCGGCCGCATAGGAAATGAGCCTCATGGACGAGTTAGAAATTGACGTAAGGATAGCCAACTGAGAGCTAACCGACTGGGCTAGCTGCTCAGGTAGGTTACCCGAGAGGGAATCTGACAACTCCTTGACCAGATCCCTCTGAAGCCTGGTAAAATGTGCCAAATAATTCAGAGACCTTAAAGTAAAGGCCGCTGAAGTCAGGGTGTGCTTCCCGTACCTGTCCATGCTCCTAGACTCCTTATTAGGAGGATGGACGGATGTTGAAGCCTCTGCCACGTCCTGTTGTGTAGCAGATGCCACCACCATGGCATCTACAGCCACGCCTTTAGTGAGGAACTCCTTCTCGGGGGGAGCAGACAAAAATTTATTTGGACAGGAGGGACTGGTTCCACGGTATCTGGATGTTCCCCCTGACAAACTAAATCCAGAAGCTCGAAGGGCGGAGACACCCAGGAGGCGGAGGGCTGAGCCCCAAAGGCCTTGAGGAGCACTGACTCATCAGCAGAGGGGGGTTTGGATATCCAGCCACCTCGTTGTTTGAGGATCTCTAAGATGTCTGCAAATGAGACATCATCCGAGGACGACTTCGGGGACCCCTCTGCATCATCAAGATCAGTGTCCGATGTAATAGACTCGGGGGAGTCCACGTGCTTCCTCTTGCACGATCTCTTCCTTGGGGGTTCCATCGAAGACAACTCCGAAGAACCCTCAGGAGGGGAACCCCCAATGGGGGTAACCTCAGGCCCAGGGGCTCCGCTGACTACGGACAGGGGAACTGCCAAAGACCCAGTCTCCACGCCCAGGGAAGGTGCCGGTAAAGCCGGAGAGATGGCCGAAGAAGACTTGGCCAAGGCACTCCTCATGGCTCTGAAAGCCGGACCCCCAGAATCCTGGGAGTGTCCGGTCCCCGGAGCCATGATAGCCGACGGAAGTCCCGCAGCCGAAGCACCGAGGGGGAGGCTCGGAACCGAAAGCATAGGTCCCGAAACATCACCCCGGGTCCAGCCGAAGAAGTCCGTGTACCAAACTCGGACCCGAAGGCCCGGGTTGGAGTAAGGGTCGGAGCCGACCCTAAGATCTCCACCGGCTCCAACAGCACCTGCTCCGACGGAGCCGAAGCAGTCGGAGGAGGAATGGCAATGGGGTGGGCCAGGGTTATCGGCTCCGAAGCCAACTGGGTCGGAACCGAAACAAATTTTTGGAAGACTGGGGACTGGAACAGTCTTTGGAGCACCCTGTCTATATCAGAATCTGACATCCTCGAAGACCGAGAGGAAACTGAACGGGTTCGAGACGGCCTCTCCAACGGCCCCAAAGGACTAGGGGACCGGCTCCGAGGTGACTCGATGACTATCGGCGCCGAAGGAATACACACACTAGATTCCATCGGTGCGAGGTGGACTTGGCCGAGGAGGAAGTGTCTGGCGGCGACCCTTGTCGGCTCGAGACCAGTGGAGCCGGCGTGGTGACCCGCCTCGATGCCCCAGCCATCGGCTCCGAAGCCAGAGGAGTCGAGACTGGTGGCATCGAGGCAGACCGTTCCGTCCTCGGCTCCGAAGTCCTTGGAGCCGAAGGAGGCCTGCCTATGTCTTTTGGCGGTCGGATCCGATGGACTGGTCGGAACCGGCCCTTTTCTTTTAGCCGGAGAAGGAGAGGATGCCAAGGCTTCTTCAAAAGAAGGTTTTATTAACCCCTTAAGAATCAATTTATTTTTCCTCTCCTGGAGGACCCTTGAGGAAAAAGCGTGACACACGCTGCATGACTCCTGTAAGTGTTTAGCACCCAAACAATACACACAGAGCGAGTGATCGTCTGTGATGGACATTTTGAAATTGCATTTGGTGCATTTTTTGAAGCCCGAAGGCCTAGGATTTTGTGACATTATGGCAAACAATCAGTAACTTGACAGAAAAAATCACCAACTTTCTGTTTACTGACTCTACCTACTACAGTTATCACTTAGGTAACAAAATACTAAGGGTACTTCTAAACCCTGTAAGTTTTAGGAGGGTTGAAAGACCAGGAAGGCCCTAGATGAAGGAGACCTAACCAAACTCAACCCAATCACACAACAAAGTCTTTGATAAACTCCAAACACACACAAAAGAGAAGAATAGCCGTGAAAACAGCTTTTTATGACTAGAACAAGAAATTCCTGACAGAAAAAAGTTAGTAAAATTACTACTTAGCTCAGCCAGCTCGAGACCACGTCTTCGCAGATTAGCGGCAAACGAGATCTGGGGGACTGGTAGTGGTGCATCCTGGGATATAGTAAGCTCAGCCAATAAGAGACTTCGCTCTTTGGCATAAGCGTGCCGAGTCGGAGCCGAGGGATCGGCTCCGAACCCATCAGTCAGAATGTAGGCGAGATAGGATCACATAACATCCTGGGTTGTAGCAAAACTTTCCTGCCACGAAGGCAACTGTGGTTCCTTAGTGAGATCCATAAAGGGAACTGCAGAAGGGGAAGACTGTACTATATCCATGGACTTCAAAGGCAATGAAGGAGGAGAATAAGAAGGTGTCTTTGGAGATGGGTAATCACCTCCCAAGAAAGGATAGTTCCTGGGGGGTGGAATACCTCTGGCCAAGAATGCCTGGTCCACAAGACGCAACACATCATGTTCAGAAAGACTTCTAGTGGAGCTCACAGAGACTGAGGGAGAAACAGGCCTGTCCACAAAAGAGGCAGACTTGGTGCCCATCTCATCAGATCACACCGAGGACAATGGTGCCGAGAGAGACTGAACTACTGTAGTCTGCACTGAAGAAGTCATCGGTGCCAATGTCATTGTCTGCACCGACACAGGGATCGGTGTCGAAGTGGTTGTCGGTGCCAAAGCTGGAACCGACAAAACTGGAGTCAGTAATAAAGGCCTAGGTTCCGAGGAAGATCTCAGAGCCAACACGGTCAAGGTCTGCGCCGACTGAATGGTAGGTGCCGATACAGTGGTAAAGGTCTAAACTGAGGAACCCCTCGGTGCCGATATGTAGAAGGCTGCAGGAGAGAACGGAGCCAAAATCACTAATGGAGCCGAAGGCCTCAGTGCTGAAAGTCTGGGCACTGAAAGCACTGGGGGTGACTGAGAGAGCTCCAGAGCCGAAATTTTAGCCTTTTTAAATTTTGATTGGTGAGAGTCCCCAGCCAGGGATGAAGGCAAGGATTTAGCCTTAGTAGAAACATCCATTTTCTTATGGGCTTTAGGAGGGGTTGAGACCTCTGACCCAGAAATAGCCTCTGAAAAGGGAGATTTTAGAAGTCCCTTCAGTATCAGCTTATTTTTCCTTTCTAACAAAGTTCTATTAGAAAAGTTCTCACAAATAGTACAAGGTGGTTCAACAGATAAATGGGAAGCTCCCAAACAATAAACACATAAAGAGTGTGCATCAGAAGTAGGCAGTTTGTGTCCACAATCAGAACACCGCGTAAACCCCGGACTATCCTTTTTATCTGCCATATTAACAAATAGAAAAATACCAACAATGGTACAAGAGAGTACCTGAAGGTATGAAAAAGAAAAGGAAAGGGATTACCAACGATGGTAAGGAGAAATTACCTCGCAGTAAAAAGGGTAAGTAAAGGACAGAAAAAACCTGAGGAGATTATGAACGCTAGATGCGATAGGGCAAGAGACAATAAAATATCAACTTTTCTGACAGAAAAGTAATTTGTAAAGCAAATAAACAACAATTGATTGTACTTAGCTCAGGAGGAGTAGCTTGACACGACCGGATGGCAATGCGGCAAACGAAATCTGAGGTAACAGGGAGAGGGGAATTGTGGGTAAGAGTTTAGCTCGAGAGTTTGAAGCTGACACGAGCTTGGTAAATGGCCGGCTCGGTTCCAAGTTCGGTACCGATACCCATACGTAAGGAATGAACGAGGTTTAACAATATCAGATTTTCTCTTCCTAATGTTATCAAAAACTACCCATTTATCTATCTTGGCATAATTATCTAGAAATCAATAAAGAGCACAGCTGCTGCCACCCAGCTAAAAGAATTAGTTTTGTAATGGAAAACACATTTTATGAAAATCCAAGCAGTTCAAATACTCTCTTCTCACCAGCAGTCATTACGTACACAGAAAAAGGCATGCTCTTTCATCCCCTTCTCCTGGATGTTTTTACAAAGCTAGGTCTGCAACCAGTCTACATTTATTCAATAGTTGCCTTTGCAGGTGCTCAGCTCAGTTCTTGTGGACAATGCCTTATCACAGCCATGGCACCTTTTTCTTGGCACACCTCAAAAGTTCTCAGTTACAATCAATCTTGTATTCAGTTGTCATCAGCCCCCTAAAACTAGAAAACCCAATTCAGTTGTCATACTATATGAAGATGATCTCTCTCTTTTCCATTCTAGTCCCTGCTGATTGTCTATAACCTTTCACCTTTATAATATTCTGCTGGTCACAAACAGCTGTCTCCATCATAAAGAGCTATAGAATACATTTTCTAAGATCAAAGATAAGCCTTTTGCACATTTTCAAAATGTCCTTTCAAACTTGGTCAGACATTTGCAAGCCCAAACTAAAGCACTACTCTGCTTTATATACCATAGGCTATGACAAAATCCCATATCATGCTTTGACCATTACACTGAAACACTTAATGAAAAGATATGAAACACAGCTAAGAGCTGCTTAGAGCATTGTTAATCCCATCTGCAATGAGGCTAGGATTGTCTCAAGGAAAGTACTTTTTTCATCTTAAATAGAATATGCCATATTAACGTTTTCCATCTCCTCATCTTCTTGCAATAACCTCTAAATACTAGTTAACAAAGGCTGTCACTTTATCCTATCTCTTTCAAAAGGTGTTAATGTCTTATTACCATTATTTAAACCCAATAGCTACCAATTTCTGCCTATCTATATTATTTCATATGCACCCCATCTGTCAGACTAATTTATCTCAGCCACTATCAAAATATAGTCACTCTCTGTATTTCTGAGGCCATCCAGAGTACCCAATTCCTTACAAACCTCCCAGGAAAAGCTAATCACTAACAGTAAAGCATTTTCAAGTGCCAGCCCAAAACTCTGGAATGCCATGTCCTGTAAAATAAGGTCACTGCAAAACCTTGCTATGTCCACAGCTAAACTGTTATCACAAAACTCTTCAACAATTTCTCACCATGCAGAGGACAATGGAAAAAGGCATGTGCTGACATGTAAATGTAAAAGATATGGAGAAATTTGACTCACTTTCATGGTGATCTCCAGTTAACTAGAAAATCACACCAGGGTACCTGAAGGTCCTAACAACACTTACTGGCAGAGAATTTGGGCAATGGTACCCAGGATGTAACCCTAGCTGGGAAACTTGACCGATAATAGGCACCTCCAACTTTAAAAAATAAGGAACCATATACAAAATTATAGAAATAATGAGGCATGATACTGTATATTACACCATTTGCGCTGTCATAAAGGACAGCCTCTATATGTGACTAGAGGTTGATACATCATCAGTGGCCTGTACTGTGAACTCTCTTAAGATTATGTAAATGGTTTACATGTATTTAAATGTTTTAGTATAATGTATTTTATTTGTAATCATGTTATTTCCTAGCTGTAAGGTACAGAAGTGCTAATACATTTTGACTAATAATATTGAATGACTTCTGATTATTTCCAAAATATTTAGCATTTCTCCAGCTGGCCTACAGTCTAGGCAAATATTAGCTATTTATATTGGAAAGACAATGAGCCTGAAATATAAACCTGACCTATAACCAGCCTTGCAGCACACTACAAAAATGTAGGACAAAGTTGTGTATGTTTTTTTCCAAGTAACAAGATATCTGTTGCTATGAATAATGGGGTTAGGCAAAGTCTGCAAATGTTTGCTTTCTTAATTCTTGATTAAGAGGTTTCATCTGCAAATATAGATTTTTCTAGTATGCTTTGAAATATTGTTGTTGCCCTTAATTCCCCATTACAGTGATAACTTTTTAGTTTATGCAAACCCGATTTTCCTTCTTTTAAATGGGTTAGGCATTTTTGCTCCATATAAGGCAGAAGGAAGTACCATTGTTTCTTCGTCTTTCTTATTTTTGTATATATGCTAATAATTTAAGCAACTGGATATGTGGATATTTCAAAATTCTTACACACCAAATGGAGGCAAAGGCAGAGGAAGAAGTCAGGATACATGCACTTGCTTTCAATATAAGCCTTAGAACAAATCAAATGAAATACACATGTAACACACACACACACACACACACACACACACACACACACACACACACACACACACACACACACACACGCGCGAGCGCACACACACAAACACACACACACACGTGCACACTCACATGCGCGCGCACACACACACACACACACACACACACGCATACACACACACACACGCACACACACACACACACACACACACACACACACACACACACACACACACACACACACACACACACACACACACACACACACACAAAACTAAACACAAACATACACACAAAGGGCACATGAATCTACTCTTCCTCTCAGCATTCAGTTTACACTGCTATTAACCAGATGAAAGTATGAAAGTGGTCCCAAAAGACTTTGTGAAAAGGTATATTTTAAAGCACCTCCTCAATCCACCTACAAATGTACATTCACAAAGCTGGCAAGGTAGTCTCTTGGTTGGAAAAAATCCTCAACTCAGATGCTAAACCCCAAGACAGACAATAATAGATTATAAAAAGGTCTGCAGTGCACAAGAAACTCCCTTAAATATGTGTGACCCTGAATGTGTAGGTCTTTAAGTACTATCACAAGGAATTTAAATGTAATTCTGTACCTGCCAGAAAGCAACTGAACAGTATGCCAGAGGGGAATAATGCATATGCATCTAGAAATGGCAGTAAGGAATCTAGCCATCAAAATGCTTACAAGCATCATCTTGTTAAGTTTTGTAATAAAAAGTCTAAAACAAAGGGCTTTGCAGTAGTCCATCCCAGTCAAGAGATGACTAGGGCCTGTAAAATCAACAATAAATCATGTGATAGAATAAGCTGTTAAGTATGGAAAATATTCCTCAGCTTATCACATCATGACCATACAGTGGCAAGCACCCAGTCCTGAAATGTCAGCTGATCATCAAGGATTACACTAAGATTATTTACTACAGACATAATCTCCAATATATTACCAGTGTAGGTGATATGAGGAACTAGATTCAAAGCTGTAAAAAGCCTCAGTATAGTATAAAACACCATGTAACTGCAGTGGTGGTGCTGCGGTAGCGTTGTCGCCTCACAGTTAGACGTTGCACGTTCGATTCTCAGTTAGAGCGTCTTCTGTGTGTCGACATGCGTGAATGGGCATTCCTTCGTTGAAGGTTGTGCGTTAGGCCCGGCAAGCCAGCACGTAAAAATCTACTGCCAATCATTAGTGGACTGGAGTTCCGCTGTGGCGATCCCTAACCGGGAAAAGCCGAAAGACAGTTATAGTATAAAACACCATAGTGATAGAACTGGATGGACTGAGTTTGAGCTGATTTACATTCATCCAGAACAAGATGGTTCCATACATTCTTCACAGGAATAAGAATAAATCACATGCTCCTGAGGGAGATGTGAGCATTATTTAGAGAGTGTATGATTATTCATTGTGTTGCACATCTTTGGATTACAGCATATCAAAAAAAAAGACCCAGCAAAACTCCCTTTACCTTGGGTCCAGCAGGGTGGCAAGTCCTACTTTCCCTATGCATGTTGTCAAGGAGCTATGATTACTGAGTTGGGTTTTGAGGATCTGCAGCATGATAACTATTTGAAGTTAACAGCTTTATACCCTTCTTAAGTCAAATCTGGATGACCTATGTCATGATAAACTGCAAGCTTATTGTGGAGTTTTTCGTACCTGATGAAGTCTATTTTTGTCTTTAAAAATCAAAGCAGAAAATTCACAATGAGATGCCAAAAAGGCCTTCCAAGTGATCCAACAGCCCGGACTATATAGGCTGTCAATGACTTTGAAGAGCTAGGTGATTTCTACAACAGAGATCCCCCTGGATAAGAACTAGCCTTCTTACAGGACATCTCTGACTGGTACCTGGAATAACAGAGTGGCATGGCTAATTTGTCCTCTAGGAAGTGGGCAGACCTCTCTCAGTACTCAATCCTTAACCCTTCTGTGCACATGAAGATGAGCTCAAAGTCATATCAAAGCTCACACAATGTAAAGGAGGAAGAGATGGCGGAAAGTGAGGCAAACCAATGCAAGGCCTCATTACAAATATGTTATACTCTGCAGTCAACAGTTACAGATTATTATACTCTGTAGTCAACAGTTATGGGTCTGTTATACTCTGCAGTCAACACTTATGGATGTGTTATACTCTCTAGTCAACAGTTATGGATCTGTTATACTCTGCAGTCAGCAGTTATGGATCTGTCATGCTGTGCAGTCAACAGTCACAGATCTGTTATACTTTGTAGTCAACAGTCCAACATCATCTGCACTGCACAGTATGACAGATCCATAACTGTTTGACAGCAGAAAAAGGCTGAGGGTAAGGGAGATCTCATTGTTGCTGGTGTTATAAAAACACTATTTCACCTGCTAAACATTGGGAACCATAAAATAAGGTAACTTGAGGTTCAAACGGACAAGGAAGTGATCTACGAAGGAAGATGATTTCATCTCTAGGCCTAAGGTACCACACCATGTGGAAACACTTATTCCAACTGACCATGGTTGTGTGTAGCAAAATGAACTGCCTGAACAAATCTGAACTCCTTAATAACAAACAGAAAGTTGTTTGCAAGAGTCATGGACTTGCCTTCAGTCTAGGTGCTAAAGTCACCCATGTAAACCAGTCTAGGTTCATAGATTCATACTAGACCAACTGCCCTTGTGGGCCATTTTAAGTCTAGCCAATTACCCCAAGTGAGAATCAAACCCCGCACCTTGTGTCTGTAAGGTAAACACCTTAACCATTAAGCCAACTTCCCACCCAGTCTAGGTGAACCAATACCAGTTCGATCAGAAAATCCAAGACCTGTAACA
Source organism: Protopterus annectens (assembly GCF_019279795.1). NCBI lineage: Eukaryota > Metazoa > Chordata > Ceratodontiformes > Protopteridae > Protopterus > Protopterus annectens. The sequence goes on along the minus strand of NC_056743.1, from coordinate 1,921,412,484 downwards.
AAGCCTTCTTGTTACAAGGTAGATGGTAAAAGAGAAGAAGCCTACAACTTATTCCTTCTCCCATGACTTCTGTCAAGGTGTTGATGTTCTGACAAGCATCCTGGACCACACACAACTTCATGTTAAAGCATACTGATAATCCACAGATGGTATCACATCTAGTGTACTAAATTAATGAAACTCAAAAAGGCAATAAGGTTGGAAGGTAAGGACCAATGCTGGAATCAAACCAAGGCTTGATTAGAAATGTAAACTTAGTACATCAGGCAAACGACATAGCAATAATGCTGGTCTTATTGCAGACAGAATCCACATATGAACACAGCACCCTATACAAGGCCAAGTGACTACAGATCCCAATTATTAAGTACTCTCAGTAACATATATAGCTAACAGTCCAGAGTGCACTGAATGGTTTTGCCATGGGGAGGCTGAAGGTCACCCTAACCAGTATGTGTACACATTGCACACATAACGTGAAAGAACAACACTTATGCCCTATCCCACCCCCTATGTCTCTTAAGCAAACCTAAATAAAAGCAATTACTTTCAGGAGGCACAAAAGGGTGGGATGAGAACAGAAACTACCTACCGCAGACACATTCCATAACATGGTTACAATTAAGATCTCCAAACAGGATTATGTCAGTCAAACGTTTATAAGTAAATTACAGCTGCTTTAACACTGATAACATAGGCTGAGCAAAAAATAAAGCAATCAGGGGAAAAAAACTGCCATATATTAAACTTTTTGTATCACAGACTAATTAAAAAGATCTCCCTATTGAAATATTGGCATTCGAAATGGTGAGTGTCAACACACCAAAAAAAGACTGAAAACACAGGAAAAGAGCAAATTTTGAAAATTGCTCTTTTCCTTTAAAATTCTTCTTGCAGGGGGCAAAACACCTGGCACCCCCATAACCCCCAAATGTATATATATCAACTCCAAGATCATCATAATTCAGAGAAAAGAGAATATTCTGAGAAATGGAGTCTCAGGTTTAGTATACGAAAGTCCATTCTTTTGGCCATTTGGTCTCTGCATTTTGGGACTCATTCTAGCAGATCCTGACATTGCAAATGGTTACCCTAAAAAGTCCATACATAAAGCTTAAGTTCAGGTATTAGTCAGCAAATGTTTTATATAGTGATACTTGATCAAGGCCATAAAGCAAGTCATAAGTGGAGCTCAACAACAACTCCACAAGTTAAGCAGATTTAATAATATTAAAATTATACATCACAGACTGAAGTATAATATGATATAAAAAAGAAGTTATGTACTCACCATAACGTTTCATCTGTATTGTCCATTTTCATTATTCTTCAACAATTGGGTTTGGATCTGACTGGGCCATGTTTTACAGCTTGAACTCTAGAACTCTAGAACACTAGAACTCTTGAGCTCCTCCCTTACCCATAATGCTCTATTCCCTAACACACCTCATATCTTGTTTGCTGGCTTATATTTCTAGATGAAAAATTTTTATGTACGTTGACAAAAGGAACCAATACCTGGGGCTCAACCAACAGAACATTGCTCCCTTATAACTTTCTTGTTCTTCCAATAGTTAATAGCCAAAAAGGTAGGAGGTCAGCGGGAGTGGCACTGAGGAAGAATGAAAATGGACAATACAGATGGAACGTTATGGTAAGTTCATAGGTTCATAGGTTCATACTAGGCTATCTGCCCTAGGACGTTTATAAGCCTAGCCAGAGTGTGTTTGGCTTTCGCCACCCATTTTAAATTAATTTAGCTATGCCTTTTTTTGAGGTTAGTATACTGTGCCTCTGTCTAACAGTGACACAGAAGTGATAGCCGGGGTAAAACTACGATCTCCCATCCACTCATCAAGATTCCTCTTGAAGAGAGTCAATGTGGGACTCTGCCTAACCTGGACTGGGATTCTATTCCAGAGTGAAGGGAGCCTCTGGGTTATGAATCTGTCCCTCCAGCATGTCCTATTTATTTCAGTGCTGAGGTTCAAGTCTCTCGAGCGCGTAGCTCAATGGGATTTGGATTTTCTGAGGTGCAGCATGTCCATTAATTCCGGGTTGGACATGGCTTTATACGTCAGGCACAGATCGCCTCTGAGCAGGCGGTATGCCACTGAGTAGAGCTGGAGTTTCTTTAACCGGGCAGCATATGGCATCTGTTTGAGCCCTTTGATCCTCTTGGTGAAGTACTTTTGGGGTCTTTCCAGTTGCTGCAGGTGTCTGGTAAGGTACATCCCAAAGGGGCATTGTACTCAATTATGGGCCTGATGAGGGATGAGTAAAGAGGCACGATGACCTCCCCTGATCTAGATGTGAATCCCTTCATGATTAGGTGGGCTATATAAAATGTTTTTCTAACCACTTTGGCCACGTGGTTGTCAAATGAGAGATTGCTATCAACTTGGGTCCCCAAGTCCCTAATGACTTCTTCTGTACTTAATGGATTACCACCTATGTAGTAATTTGTGGGCACTTTGTTTTTGCCAAAGGGGATGACTATACACTTTTTGGCGTTTAGCTTGAGGCCATGGCTCTGGCACCAGTTGTCTGTTTCTATGAGGCCCTTTTGGAGGATAACCAAAAAACGGAGGATGCAGAACAAACCAGTAAGCAGAAACAAAGCACCCTGAACCACTGCTAGGTAGGCACACAAATTTATTAAGCCGAACAGTTCACTCGAAAAAATAACGCTGAATCAAATCACCATACGTTTTCGTCCACAACTTCATCAGATTACACTAATACATTCAATTAACTGCTTTTATATACTCATCCAACTTTTAAAAAACAGCCAGTAAAAACAATCATTGTACATTGAAATGCATTGAGTTACTGCCCTCTACTGACAAGGAGGATTATTACACATTAATGTCACAATTTTGCTGATCTCATTTTTAATACAGGGCAAGTGAGATCATGTCATTTAAACCAGGGAATTTACTGGCCTCAACACCACTTGCCAGTATAATTCCCTGTATTCAACAAAGTCTCCCACATACGCCCTGGGGTCCTTTGGCACAACCTCTAATATAAAAACTGAAATTCAGCTTCAGGACAAGTTTTGTGTGTTTGTACAGAGAATTTGTTTCACATTTTATCGAATATCATAGGTGTGCTCATAAATTCTCTGCTTAACCTTTCTTTCACTCTTGCCAATGTAAAAAGCATTACATTTTTTACATAACCCAACATAAATAATCCCTTTTGTGTTGCAATTCGCAAAAGTTTTTAAAGTTAAAATTTTGTTATTTCTGGCAGGTAAAGTAATGGTATCCCCAGTAATCAAATAAGAACAATAATTACAAGCACCACATTTAAATACACCAGCTTTTTTGTTTGTACCTGCAGGTATAAACAAAAAAGCTGGTGTATTTAAATGTGGTGCTTGTAATTATTGTTCTTATTTGATTACTGAGGATACTACTACCTGCCAGAAATAACAAAATAACTTTAAAAACTTTTTAATTGCAACAAAGGATTATTTATGTTGGGTTATGTAAAAATGTAATGCTTTACATTGGCAGAGTGAAAGAAAGGTTAAGCAGAGAATTTATGAGCACACCTATGATATTCGTATAAAATGAACAAATTCTCTGTACAAACACACAAAAACTTGTCCTGAAGCTGAATTTCAGTTTTTATATTAGAGGTTGTGCCAAAGCCCCAGGGGCGGTATGTGGGAGACAGTTGAATACAGGGAATTATACTGGCAAGTGTGTTGAGGCCAGTAAATTCCTGGTTTAAATGACATGATCTCACTTGCCCCTGTATTAAAATGAGATCAGCAAAATTGTGACATTAATGTGTAATAATCCTCCTTGTCAGTAGAGGGCAGTAACTCAATGCATTTCAATGTACAATGATTGTTTTTACTGGCTGTTTTTAAAAGTTGGATGATATAAAAGCAGTTAATTGAATGTATTAGTGTAATCTGATGAAGTTGTGGACGAAAACGTATGGTGATTTGATTCAGCGTTATTTTTTCGAGTGAACTGTTCGGCTTAATAAATTTGTGTGCCTACCTAGCAGTGGTTCAGGGTGCTTTGTTTCTGCCCTTTTGGAGGATGCTTGTGTCGACTGGAGAGTTGATTATGGCACCCAGTTTGCAGTCATCTGCGAACTTGGTCAGCCACAGTCCTTCCGTGTTGGCCTGTACCGCCGAGAAATATATACCGAACAAGAGAGGTCCCAGGACTGAGCCTTGTGGGACGCCACTTGTAACTGGTTTGGAGTCTGACATGGCTCCAGCAATTCTAACCATGTGGGTTCTGTCCTTGAGCCAGTTTGCAACCCATCTAGTGACATAGGGGTTTATGTTTAAGCTGGTGAGCTTATCTATAATGCCCGAGTGGGGTATTGTATCGAAGGCTTTTGCGAGGTCCAGGTAGGCTGTGTGGACCACCTTCCCTCGTCAATGGCCTTGGTGACTGTTTCAAAGAAATCGACTAGGTTTAAGAGGCAGGATCTGCCCTTAACAAAGCCAAACTGGGTAGGATCCAGTGTCTGTCGGTCCCCAATATCTTTATTTATGAGGTCCATGATGATCCTTTCCATAGCTTTGCAGACCAAGCTAGTCAGGCTTATGGGCGATAGTTTCCAGGATCCATTGAGGCACCACCTTTGTGGAGAGGGAGCACTGTTGCTGTCGCCACTCTTTGGGTACATATCCTGTAGTAAGGCTAAGATTGAACAGTAGTTTTATGTTTGGGTTTAGCTCTTCTTGGAGTTCATGTAGGGCGAGCCGGGACACCATCTGGTCCCATTGATGCTGTGTTTTGCTTTGGAGAGGGCGGCTCTTACCTGAGCATCTGAGATGTCAGGGGGGCAGCACTCTGTTGGGATAGACATTTGCCCTTTTGGTGGGGAGGGGGGGGGGTTTGCACTGAACCTGTCAGCTAGGATGTTGGCAATGTCTGTGGGCTCTGTGTGTTTTTTGTCATTTTGGACTAATTCTGAGCATATCTGGGAATTCCCACCCAGGTTCCTAACATAACTAAAGAAAGCCTTGTGATTATCCTTAGTGTCCTGTGCAATTTTTCTCTCGAAGCTGGCCTTAGACGATTTTATGAGTACCCATAGTTTTTTGCTAATACTGATCAGAGATGCCTTCCCTTTTTGGGATTTTGCTCTATCATGTAGTAGCTTCCTCCTTCTATTGTATAGTTTGTTTATGGCTGGGGTCCACCAGACAGGGCGTCTGCCTTTGGAGGATTGGGTCTTGGTTTTATTTGGGATTGCATGATCCATGCATTCCTGAAGGTGTTCATAGAATGCGTTTATAAAGGATTCTGCGGTCTGGGCCGTATTTTCCACAGGCCGGGGCTTTGAAGGATTCCGCCTCGGTTTTGAGGAGTGTGAAATTTGCTTTAGAGGTTTTTCACTGTGGTTTTCTGGGCAGGGGTGGGGTCGGGATGTGAATATCCAGTGAGATTAGTTTATGGTCTGATCTTACCAGTGAGGGATACACTTCTGGTCTGGAGCATAGTGTCCCCATGTTGGTGATGATCAGGTCCAGTATGTTTTCCCCTCTTGTGGGAGTGGTAACAAGTTGTTCCATAGCATTTGAGTTTATAAATTCTAGGAACCTTTGGGCTAGGGTGTTGGAGCTAGAGTAATGCTCCCAGTCTATGTTTGGGTAGTTGAAGTCGCCCAATATAATGGTGCTTAGAGACCTTCATATTTTCCAGTATTCTCAGGAAGGCCGAGTGGGGTTCCTGTGTTTGGGAGGGTGGTCTGTAGCAGGCTATAAACTAGAAGGCAGTTTTACCCACTGTTAGTTGCACATGGATAGTCTCTGATGCTAAGTGCTGTGCCACCAACCTGGAGGTGTGGGTATCTTTGATGAATATTGATACTCCCCCTCCTTTTGTGGTTCGGTCCAAGTTTTGGGGCCGAAAAGCATGGTATGAGGTATAACCTGGTAGTGCTGGGGTGCTCTCGGAGCCTTGAACCAGGTTTCTGTTACTGCACAGATATCGATGTTCTCCATGCTAAGGAGAGTTTCGAGTGTGTGCATCTTGAGGTTTAGACTTCTGGCATTGAGTAGCATTACTCTTAGTTTCTTATCCCTTGTGATACCTATGGAGGTGGGTTTGTCTTTTGAGCCTTGCCTAAAAAAGGCACTATGGGGGTAGCAAGAGCCTTTGCCAATATCCGAAAGCCCAGGGGTGACAGGTGCAAGCCGTCCCTAGTGAAGCATCGTGGCTTGTCGAGCATGTCATCCCAGGCTGACAGGCACTGGATCCCCTTTGAATGACACCAATACTTAAGCCAATTGTTGAAATTGATCATCTTGTCTTCATATTGTGGCATCATTCTTGGTGAGGGTAAGATGCTACTCAAGGTCAGGGTCATACCGGCCTGGGCTACATGCTCAGAGAGCTCCTCTATGTCTCTTTTCATGTAGTCCAGGGAGGTACGTCTCAGGTCATTCACACCAGCATGGACAATGACTGAGTCATATTTGTACTTGCCTTGGAGTGACCTGAGTGCTTGTGTTATGTGGTGGATCCTAGCCCGACAGGCAGCTCACGTGACCTTCTCCTTGTTCAGCCTGGTGAGCGGGACGTCAGTGTGCCTGATGATAGAGTCACCTATTACAAGTGTATCAGGTGTGTTGTTTAGCCTTAAGGGCTGTGACTGTTCGGCACACTGGCTTTGTGAGCTATGTGTTGCACGTGTTTTGTTTTGGGGTAGCGGTTGCTTGGGTGTCTGCTTTGGAGGTCTCTGCTGCTTAGGCAGATTTTTATTTAGAGCCTCCAAGTATGTTTTTGTGTGCTTATGTGTTTGGTTTGTTGTCGTGGTAGGTCTATGTGAGACTGGAATTGTAGTGAGTGTGGTTTCCTTCTCCTCCTGACTGGTTATGCCAGTACTGAGTTGAGAGAGCTTAGCCTCCAGTTTGGCTATATGGTTGCATCTCTCACATGTGTTGGAATTTGTTGGGAGGAGGAGAGGGTTGTCTGTGTACATGAGGCAGTTGTAACATTGCCTCAAGATTCCCAGATTCACCAGCTGGACCGGAGAGGAGATTGACAACTGACCTTTGGACATGCTAGAATAGTTTTGGGAATTCCTTTATAATTGAAAAAAAGGGTCAGTGGGGAACAAGGTACTCAAGGGAGTTTGTGAGGGTGTAGTGCTTTTAATTTTTTAGAGCTGACTTATATAATTGCTTTAGTGAGCAAGTGCCAGGTAACTTAAATGCAATGTGTTACAGGTAACTTAAATGCAAAAACGACAAACAGTAACTTTCTTTCAAGTGAAATAAGGAAATAAGTACAGTAAGCAATGCAGATATCACTAGGGATCCACAGAAGTGCTAAAAGGCTGTGTTTTAGGTGGAATTAGCGTTTCAGGGAAATAAACAAACAACAAGCATACAAACAAAGCTAAATTCAGCAGGCCTGGATCTAGTCTATGCTACAGCAAACAAGGTGTACCAATTTCAGTAAGAAACAGTTAGAATATGCAGGCACTATAAGCCTTTAACCAGAAATTCCCAGCTCAGAAGGGCAGAGTCCAGCCTCTCCTCCCACAAGAGTGCAGACCATGATCCTTCTTAATGTAAAATAACTGGCCTGAAGCCCAAGTGCTTAAAGCAGAACTAATACACTTTTAGAATAACAGACACTGAGCCCTCAATCAGCAGTTCCCAACTTAGAAGGATGTAAGCTACCTGTCCTGCCACCACAGTGCAGGCCACAAACCTTCCTAATGTAAAACAACTGGTCTGAAGCCCAAGTGCTTAATCCAAAAGACTTAGAAATGATAGCTACACTTTAATCAAATTACTACCAAGCAGTAATAAATACAACTGAATACTTTAAAGAATGCCTGGATTAGTGCTCAAGTTATACAAACAAAGCTAGATTCAGCAGGCCTGGATCTAGTCTATGCTACAGCAAACAAGGTGTACCAATTTCAGTAAGAAGCAGTTCAAATATGCAGGCACTATAAGCCTTTGACCAGAAATTCCCAGCTCAGAAGGACAGAGTCCAGCCTCTCCTCCCACAAGAGTGCAGACCACGAACCCTCTTAATGTAAAATAACTGGCCTCAAGCCCAAGTGCTTAAACCAGAATTAATACACTTTTAGAATAACAGACACTGAGCCCTCAATCAGCAGTTCCCAACTTAGAAGGATGTAAGCTACCTGTTCTGCCACTACAGTGCAGACCACAAACTTTCTTAATGTAAAACTGGTCTGAAGCCCAGGTGCTTAAACTAAAAGGCTTAGAATGAGTTACACCAAGAAGTAATAAATACAATTGAGTACTTTTAAGATGACGCAAAAGCAAAATAAAGTAGGAAAAAACACAAATACAGTAAAAGCAGATAATATTTTTTTTTTTTTTTTTTTTTTGTGGAAAGAGAGAAAGGAAAGAGAGAAAGGAGTAGCAGAAACTAAACTGATTGGCCTTCTCAAATGCTCTCACTGTACTGGGTAGAATGAGGTAATGACACTAGACTGGGAGGAGGGTCCCAGATCAAATTTACACTAGGGGCGGGCAACTGTAAAGCCACCAACTATAAAAACACTATACCAACAGGGAAGGAGGGTGGGAAACAAACTGCAGAAATGTTACTCACAGCTGAAAAGCAGCAGTGAGCCTTTAAATGAAAGTTTTAAACAGCTAAAAGAGCCACTAGAAAAAAGAGTTTAATTGCAACAAGTTAGCATAAACAAACAACCCATCAGATGCTTAATAAGAGTGGACAATTTCCAGTTAATACCTCATCTAATACCTATCTGATGAAAAGTTTTTTGCACATTGACAAAAGGAACCAATACCTGGAGCTCAACCAAAGGAACATTAGTCCTTTATAACTTTCTTGTTCTTCCAGGGACAACACAGATGGAATGTTATGGTGAGTACATAACTTCTTTATCTGATGTTGGAAATTTTCATTCAATCCTCAACAATTGGGTTAGAGGTCCCAGCTACCTGAATTCCTGGGTGGACTCTAAGGATACTCCTGAGTACTGTTGAGCCAAAGGCTGCTCTTTCTCTTGAGACCAGATCCAATTTTTAATGAGTAATAAAGGTATGATGATTAGCCCAGGTTGCAGCTGCAGCCACATAGATATCATCCAAGGAAGACCTGAATAAAAATACTTATGATGTTGCCATGGATCTGGTTGAATAGGCTCTCAAAGATTTTGGCAAAGACAATTTAAATTTGTTGCAGACAAATAAAATGCAATTAATCAGCTATCTGGCTAATGTTACTTTTGCAACTGACTTGCCTAATTTCAATTCTAGAAAAGAAACAGACGATCTGTTTTTCTGAAATTCTTTGTTCTGTGCAAATAGAAACATAACTGTTTGTGATCGTCCAAAAAATGTAACATGTATTCACCTTTGTTTGTGAAATTTGGGAAAGAAAACTGGAAGATTAATGGGCTGACTGATGGGGTCTGACACCACCTTAGGAAGAATGGGGAGAGTGGTTCACAGTGCTACTCTATCTCTATGGAAGATTAAATAAGGAGGCTTAGAAGACAAGACTTGAGGTTCAGAGGTTATAGCTACCAAGAAGATAGTTTTCCAGGTTAAAAACTTTAGGTCACATTTCACTGCTGGTTCAAAGTGAGATTGAGTCAAAGCTTGTAATACTAAATTTAAAGGCTTTACAAAGTTTTGAAGAAGCTAAGGGAAACGTGTTAATTCCTATATGAAACCTTGAAATGGCAGCTAGTTGTACTTTAACATTTGATGAGATAGCTCCTTCCTTTAAGACTGAAGTCAAGAACTCAAGAATGTTATGTATTGGTACTGAAAAATGGTCAATGTCCTTTTGTTGCGCTCAAAAAACATTTTTTTCCCATTTACTTCTGTAAATGTTTCTGGTGGAAGCTTTATGGGAAGATAAAAGTATATGACAGAGAGATGAAGACAGTCTGGGTTGCCTGGCTGTCAATGAAAGTTGAAAAACCATGCGGTCAGCTTTGGGCCTGAAATGTCAAAGTAAATCATGTCTGTAAGGTGAGACAGGAGGTCTGGAATTGGATCCAGAATCCATGGAGAGTGAACTAGCTGAGGCCAAAGAAAGAGGAAACAAATTTGACGAGGCCAATAAGGGGCAATAAGGATGACTGCTCTTCAGTCAATATGCTTTCTGAAGAAACTTGGGAATTAAGGGGGTTGGAGGATATGCATAGAGGGACCGGGGCCAATCATGAAGGACAGCATCTATTAGTGACTCCCCCGGTGGGGGGGATCAGGGCAAAAACCTGCTGCACTTGTCATTGAGGGGAGATGGAAAGAGGCCGCAGCAAGGTTGGTCCCATTGGCAGAATATCTTTTCCTCAACTCTAATGTTGAGAGAGCGCTCGTGAGGTAACAAAATGGACCTGCTCAACTTGCCTATCACAATGGATTTCCCCGGAATGTGCACCCATTGCCACACTCTCAGAGCTTCTTGACACAAGGTGTAAGATCTGGTCCCTCCTTGTTTGTTAATGTACTATACCACTGACATATTGTCTGTCTGAATCACAACAGTTTCAGAAGGGAGAGAGTCTTGAAAAGCCTGTAATGCTAGAAGAACTGATTTAATTTCCAGGACATTAATATGTGTGACCATTTGTCTTGGACTGTCTTTTCCAAAAAGTGCCTCCCCTACACTGTCTGGGAAGCATCCGTGGTCACCATGACCTTGGGCTGGGGAAGAATAAAGGGACGGTCTTGTAATTTCGAATTCATCCACCACAATAGGTATTTTCTGCATGCCTGAGTTACTCTGATCTGGGTGGACATAGGCTAGTGTAGAATAGACCACTGAGTTGCTAGGGCCTATTGAAGAATACTCATATAATATCTTGCCAATCATACTAGAACTATTGCAGCTGACATTGACCTCAAGGCTTGCAGAATCAATTGAGCTGATACAGGAGAATTCTAAATTATCTGTTTGACTTGAAACTGAATAGTTTGAACACTTGGAAATGGAAAGGAAGTTTTTACTGACACTGTATTGAACAAAGCCCCTATGAACTCTAGTGTCTGAGTTGGTTCTAGCTGAGATTTTCTGTGTTGAGCAAAGCTCCTATGAACTATAGTGTCTGAGTTGGTTCTAGCTGAGATATGATGGGAGGGTGGCCTAATGGTTAAGGCATTTGCCTTACAAACACAAGGTGCACGGTTTGAGTCTCACAAGGGATAATTGGCTAAGCTTAAAATGGCTTGCAAGGGCAGTTAGCTTAGTACTAATCTATGAACCTATGAACCTATGATCCCTAGATGAGAGCAAATTTGGAGCACACAGTCTTGAGCTTTTATCAGAAGATGCATGGTCATAGCAGTTGCAACCCAGTTCTCCAAATATGGATACACCCAGAATCCTTGCAGTCTCAAGTGAGCTGCTACTACTGTCATACATATAGTTATCACCCTAGGGCTGTGCTGAGGACAAAGGACAGAGCTCTGAACTGGTAATGACTGGCTCCCAGCCAGAAGTGTAGGTATGTTTTGGACTGCCAGTTCATTTTTATGTGATAGTATGCATCCTGAAGTTCTATTGAGCACATCCAGTCATCCTTGTGCATGAAAGGCAAAATGGACTGAGCTGTGACCATCCTGAACTTTGTGGACTGAACCAATTTGTTCAGAATGCAGAGATCAAAACTGGTATCCAGTCCTCTGTTTTCTTTGGCACTAAAAAGAATCTTGAGTAAGTTCCAGATTTTATCTGGTCTGGGGACTCTTTTTTTCTAGCAGCTTTTTTATTTCTAGAGCTGCTTGCTTTCCTCTGACAGGGTGGAACATTGGAAATTTTGCTGACTGTTAAGAGCGGGGAAGGGAGAAGGAAATTATATAACCTCTGGAAATAATCCTCTGCATCCATGTATATTTTGTAATGTCTAGCCAAATGCTCTGGTGCAGGGATACATAACCCCTGACTGCTTCCAGAGGTAGACAATTGTACCTCCTTTCATGAGCGCTGACAGAGTCTGTCAGAAAAGGAATCTCTGGACTCCTGGTTCTGCAGGCCTCCTCTGCCGCATGGGTGGAATCTTGCATTTGAGTTCCCTCCTCTGCCACTGGAGGAACTATCTCCACATAAATCTTGGAAAGGACCCTGGGACGTTTCTGAACCACATCTTTTGACCACCTCGTTGATTCCTAGAGAAGTTTCTTTGAGGGGCCAAAAACTGTATGTCCACTGCAGAGAGGGTGTTTCCATCTAGCTCATACCTGGAGAGTGTGTCCTTCACTTTAGGGCCAAACTATCTCAAAACTGCAGTCAAAAGGTGCATTGACAAACAAGGACTTTAAGGGCTCCGCAAAATCACACAAGCACATCCAGGCATGCCTCCTAACGGAAATGCCTGAACCCACTACCTTGAGGCACCTTCAGCTGCATGTGAAATGAGTCTCATGGACAAATATGTGATTGACTGTAGAGTAAAAAGTCCAAAGTATCCAAGATGTGCAGGTTGGTAAAGTGAAGTGTAGCAAAAACAAAGAAATATAAAACAACAAAGCACTCTTCACAACGTGAACCGTTTATTCCAAATAACAAAGCTTTCAGACATCAGGTCCTTCTTCAGTGTTTCAAAAAATTTAAAACAAGCATCCATTTAAATATTAGAAATTGTTAAAACATGTGACACAGCCCATGCTATCACACAAGCATATTAATTAAAAAATTAAATACATAGGGAATAAATAAAAATTATGTAAAAAACATGATAATTTGTAAAAAGACTAATTCAAAACAGGATAGAATTTCCTTATTTAACCATTTGTTGTTTAGACTTTAAAATAGGTTTAAGGGTCACCTGTTTATTTAAACCTGGATATATATCAACTTTTAAGTGGACTATCCATTCATATTCTTTTGTGTCAAGTTTATTAATAATATCACCACGTCTAATATGTGGATGTAAAAATTCAATGACCCTAAATACAAACTGATGGGAACCACCCTGCTTCTGTACATGTTTTGCTAGGGAGATGGTCTCTATACCCCTACATATATCCTATCTGTGTTCTATTATCCTGTCACGTAGTCTTCTTGCTGATTTTCCTACATAAAATCCTAAACATAGTGTGCAGGTAGCCAGATATACAACAAAAAATGTATTGCAGGTAGCTGTACAGTTAAATACAAGTTTTCTTTTAGTAACAGGATGCACAAATTCATTGGAATAACATGTACTTCAACAGCAAGAGCAATTATGACATGGTACAGTTCCTTTGGTATTATAGTTGATACCATTCTTTTTATTTACGGAGAAATCTTTATAGCATAAGCGTTGTTTTAAATTTTCACAATTCTTATATGTGAATAGGGTTTTTTAGGGAGCTACTTTATATGGCCAGGTATAGCTTTCAATATATCCCAATTATCCCTAATAATTCTCTCAACGGATTCACTTGCTCTACTATATGTCATTAAATATCTAAGGGGTTGTGTACCATTCCTTTCTTGTGTACATCACCACTGTCAGTGCTACATGAGAAAAAGAAGTTATGTCTTACCATAACATTCCATCTGTATTGTTGATCCTCATTCAGTCATTATGTAAGGGTATCGGTTCCGACCTCGGAACCGAGCCGGCCATCTTCCAAGCTCGCGTCAGCTACAAACTCTTGAGCTAAAACTCTTACCCAGAATTCCCCTCTCCCTGTTACCTCAGATTGTGTTTGCAAGTCAAAAGAAGGTAGAGGCTACCTCTGGTCAAATGACCTAATAGAACCGGATGGTGAGACCAACTAGAAGCCACAGGAGGGGGAAGGAGGGAAGGTCATAATGACTGAACGAGGATCAACAATACAGATGGAATGTTATGGTAAGACATAACTTCTTTATCTGACACTGCTAATCCTCGTTCGTTCCTTACGTATGGGACAGAGTCCCCAGCTACCACTATTCCTAGGAGGCTCTCATGGAAGGACATTCCTGAGCACCATAGAACCAAAAGATGCTCTTCCCCTGGAGGCCAAATCCAATTTGTAATGATTGATGAAGGTATGAGGGGTAGCCCAAGTTGCAGCTGCACAAATGTCATGTAAAGAAGCTCTGGCATGGAAGGCAGCAGAAGTTGTCACCAACCTTGTAGAATGAGCCTTTATGGTAGTAAGTAATGGAATATTACGTTGTCTATAAATGAAGGTCACACAGTCTTTCAACCATTTAGCCAATGCGACCTTAGCAACAGCACATCCTAATCTAGGTCCAGAATAGGCCACAAATAACTGGTCTGATTTACGAGAGGCCTTAATCTTGTTCAAGTAGAAGCAAATTTGCCTGTGAATATCTAGGGTATGTAGGCAATACTCTCCTTTGTTTGAATAGTTGGAGAAAAAACTGGCAATTCAATGGTTTGATTAATGGACATTTCAGAGATCACTTTTGGCAGAAAGGAAGGATTAGTTCTCAATGACACTCTATCTCTATGAAAAATCAAATATGGACTCTTGATGCATAAGGCTTGAAGTTCAGAAATACGTCTGGCAGAAGTAATGGCGACCAAAAACAAGGTTTTCCATGACAAGTATTTGAGGTCGCAAGAAGAAGCTGGTTCAAAAGGTGGCATTGTCAAAGCTTGTAGAACTAATGACAGGTCCCATGGTTGAGTAGGTTCTCTAAAAAGGGGTTTTAGATGATTCACACCTTTTATGAAAGTCTTGCATAATTTATGTGACGTAAGAGAGGAGTCTTGGACACCATCATGGAAATTAGATATTGCAGCCAAATGAACTCTCTATATAAATATATATATATATATATATATATATATATATATATATATATATATATATATGAATAGTAAAGATGTGCAGCAGGTAAGGGTGATAAAGAATAATGAGGGACACGTACTCACAAGCGAGGAGAGCGTGTTGAGCAGATGGAAAGAGTACTTTGAGGGGTTGATGAATGAAGACAATGAGAGGGAGAGAAGGTTGGATGATGTGCGGATAGTGAATCATGAAGAGCAGTGGATTAGCAAGAAGGAAGTAAGGATAGCTATGAAGAGGATGAAGAACAGAAAGCCTGTTGGTCCAGATGACATACCTGTGGAAGCATGGAGGTGTTTAGGTGAAATGGCAGTGGAGTTTTTAACTAGATTGTTTAATGAAATCTTGGAAAGTGAGAGGATGACTGAGGAATGGAGAAAAAGTGTTTTGGTACCAATTTTTAAGAATAAGGGTGATGTGCAGAGCTGTAGTAACTACAGAGGGATTAAACTTATCAGTCACAGCATGAAGTTATGGGAAAGAGTAGTGGAAGCTAGGTTAAGAAGGGAGGTGATGATTAGTGATCAGCAGTATGGTTTCATGCAAGGAAAGAACACTACAGATGCGATGTTTGCTTTGAGAGTGTTGATGGAGAAGTACAGAGAAGGTCAGAAGGAGTTGCATTGTGTCTTTGTGGATTTAGAGAAAGCATATGACAGGGTGCCTAGAGAGGAGTTGTGGTATTGTATGAGGAAGTCGGGAGTGTTAGAGAAGTATGTAAGAGTGGTACAGGATAGGTACAAGAGTAGTGTGACAGCGGTGAGGTCTGCGGTGGGAGTGACGGATGTGTTTAAGGTGGAGGTGGGATTACATCAAGGATCAGCTCTTAGCCCTTTCTTATTTGCAATGCTGATGGACAGGTTGAAAGACGATATCAGACAGGAGTCCTCGTGGACTAAGATGTTTGCAGATGACATTGTGATCTGTAATGAGAGTAGGGAACAGGTGGAGGAGACCCTGGAGAGGTGGAGATATGCTCTAGAGAGAAGAGGAATGAAGGTCACCAGGACTAAGACAGAATATCTGTGTGTGAATGAGAGGGAGGATAGAGGAATGGTGAGGATGTAGGGAGTAGACGTGGAGAAGGTGGATGAGTTTAAGTACTTGGGATCAACAGTTCAGAGTAATGGTGAGTGTGGAAAAGAGGTGAAGAAGAGAGTACAGGCAGGATGGAGGGGGTGGAGAAGAGTGTCAGGAGTGATTTGTGACAGACGAGTACCAGTAAGAGTGAAAGGGAAGGTCTACAAGAGGGTAGTGAAACCAGCTATGTTATATGGGTTGGAGACAGTGGCATTCACAAAAAGGCAGGAGTCAGAGCTTGAAGTGGCAGAGTTGAAGATGTTAAGATTTGCATTGAGTGTGACAAGGATGGACAGGATTAGGAATAAGTATATTAGAGGGTCAGCCCATGTTGGAAGGTTTGGAGACAAAGCCAGAGAGGCAAGATTACGTTGGTTTGGACATGTGCTGAGGAGGGATGCAGAGTATACTGGGAAAAAGATGTTAAGGATGAAGCTGGGTGATAACAGGGAAAGAGGAAGGCCTAGGATAAAGTTTATGGATGTGGTGAGAGAGGACATGCAGGTGGTTGGTGTGACAGAGCAAGATGCAGAGGACAGGAAGAAATGGAAACAGTTGATCTGCTGTTGCGACCCCTAACAGGAGCAGCCGGAAGAAGAAGAAGAAGCAGCCAAATGAACTCTAATGGTAGAGACTGATAGACCGGATTGAAAAAGAGTGGCTAGATACTCCAGTACTATCGACACTGGTGCTGAAAAAGGATCTACCTGCTTTTCTTTCAGCCAAAGAGTAAATCTTTTCCACTTGCTTAGATAAGTAATTCTGGTGGAAGACTTATGAGATGCAATAAGAATGTCACGTACTGGCAAAGAAAGATCATTCTGCCTGGCAATCAAGGGAATTGGAGGAGCCAAGCTGTGAGCTTCAGGCTGTCCAAGTTGGGGTGAATCAGATTCTGCGGATGGGAGATCAACCCCGGGGTTGGATGAAGAATCCACGGTTAATCTAGCAGGTGAGGCCAAAGGAAGGGGAACCAAATCTGATGAGGCCAATATGGCGCTATGAGGATCACTTTGCTCTTCAACCGGTGGGCTTTCTTCAGAAACTGGGGAATGAGTGGGAGAGGTGCAAATGCATAAAGTAGACCCAAGGGCCAATCGTGGACTAGAGCATCCCTTGGTGACTGTCCCGGAGGGGGAATCAGGGCGAAATAGTTGCTGCATTTGTAGTTGGTTAGGGACGCAAAGAGGTCGCAGCAAGGAAGACCCCAGTGGCTGAAAATCTCCGCCGCTATCACAGGATTCAGGGACCACTCGTGAGGTTGTAGAATACACCTGCTGAGTCTATCTGCTATCACGTTGGAACTCCCGGGAATGTACGTTGCTAGAAGAAAACGGTTGGTAGCCATCGCCCATTGCCATATCCTCATGGCCTCTCGACAGAGTGGGTAAGATTTGGTTCCGCCCTGTTTGTTGATGTACCAGACCACCACCATGTTGTCTGATTGTATCGCAATAGTCCCAGATGGCAGCAAGGGATGGAATGCTTGCAACACCAGAAGCACCGCCCTCAGCTCTAAAACATTTATATGCAGATGGGCCTCCATTTCGGACCAAGTACCTTGTACTGTCTGTCCCTGACATAGCCCCCCCACCCCATCAGGGAGGTGTCCGTGGTCACTGTAACCTTGGGTTGTTGGGGGGAGAAGGCGCGAGACCATTGTGATGGGTTGTGGGTCATCCACCAATTTAAATCCTGTTTGCACCTGTGAGTTACCCGAATCTTGGCTGAAAGAGGGTACTGAAAGGGATACATTGGGTGAGCAGTAGTCATTGTAGAAGCCTCATGTGAAACCTGGCCAGGGGGACAATGGTGATGGAGGCTGCCATGGAACCCAACAACTGTAGATCAGAATGAGCTGTGGATTTCTCCCTTGAAAGGATTGGGATCAGTTGTTGCTTTATCCTTAGAATTCTGTGCTCTGGAATCGATGCTCTGCAATCCTTTGTATTCAAGATGACCCCTATGAATTCTGTGGACTGAGACAGGGTGAGATTGGATTTTTGCCAGTTTATGTTTATGCCTAGCCTTTCTGCATAAAGGAGAGAGTATGCCAGGGCTTCTTCCAATAGATGTCCGGTGGGGGCGGAGATGAGCCAATCGTTTAGGTATGGAAACACCTGGAATCCTTGTAGTCGCAAGTGAGCTGTGATGACTGCCATGCACTTTGTGAAAACTATGGGGGCTGTACAGAGTCCGAAGGCCAGTACTCTGAACTGGTAGTGACTGGCTCCTGCACGGAAGCGATGGAATCTTCTTGATGGCCTGTCCATTTTTATGTGGTAGTACGCATCTTGAAGGTCTATTGAGCACATCCAATTGTCTTTTTCCAAAAGCGGAAGGATAAACTGTATTGTGACCATCCGGAATTTTTGCACTCTTAAAAACGTGTTCAATACACTGAGATCCAAAACTGGTCTCCAGTCCCCAGTTTTCTTTGGCACCAAAAATAGTCTTGATTAGAATCCGGATCCTATCTGGTCTGGAGGGACTATTTGGATGACTCTTTTTCTTAGCAGCTTTGATATCTCTAATGCTGCTTCTTCCCTTTGACTGGTTGGAACATTGGGTAAGTTTGTTGGGGGAGCGGGACAAAGATTGAAGGGAATATGATGACCTCTGACTATTATCCTTTGTACCCAAGAATAGGTGGTGATGGTTAGCCAGGCAGAAGGGTACAAAGAGAAACGACCCCCAACCACTTCCAGAGGAAAGCAGATGGGCTGCTCTTCAGGAGCACTGGTAGGATTGGCCAGAGAAAGAGTCCCTGGAACCCTGGTTATGCGGACCCCCTCTGCCCCGAAAAGGGGGTCTTCCCTGTGAGTTTCCCCCTCTGCCTCTAGGGGAAAACTTGGCCTGTGTGTCACGGAAAGGACCCTGAGACTTTTTGTACCATATCTTCCCACTCTTCTGGTTTCTGGAGAAAGCCAGTTGAGGGGAAGAATAACGGACACCCACGGCAGAAAGGGTCTTACCTTCCTGTTCACATCTGGCCAGTGTGCTTTTAACCTTGGGTCCAAACAATGAAGAGGCTTCAATGAGAGCGTTGAGAAAGGAAGCCTTGAAATGTTCCACGAAATTACACAAGCGCATCCAGGCATGTCGTCTCAGAACAATGCCTGAACTCGCCACTCTAGCTGCTCCTTCTGATGCGTGCGATATCAGGCACATTGAGGAGTTAGATATCAATTCAGTGGTGGCTAGCTGAGAAGCCACTTTGTCAAGGACCTCATCAGACATGGCACCAGCCAAAGTTTTAGAGAGCTCAGAAATTAAATCTCTTTGAAACCTGGTAAAGTGTGCCATATAGTTCAAGGACCTGATTGCAAAGGTCACTGTTGCAAAAGTATGCTTCCCTATTCTGTCCAGAGTCCGGGACTCTTTTGTTAGGCAGATGGACAGTCTGGCTTTCTTCTTCCACCAGGTCCTTTTTAGTTGCGGCCGCCATCACCAAAGCATCTACAGGAAGACCTTTGGACCAATGGGGGTCAGTAGCAGGAGGGGACAAAATTATATCTGGCCTCTGGGGAATGGCCTCAACGGTGTCAGGAGCCTTCCATGCATGTTGCATGACGAGCCGGTCCAGTTTGTCGGCAGGTGGAGTAACCCAGGAGGTGGAGGGCCGGGCGCGAAAGGCCTGCAGGAACACAGACTCTTCAGAGGTTGGGTTCGAGGGTTGCCAGTCACCTCTCTGTGTAAGAATTTCAAGAATATCACCAAAGGATACCTCAGAGGGTGAGCGAGGGGACCCTTCCCCATCATCAAAGTCTGTGTCTTCAGTAAGGGACTCCTCTGTGGAGTCCATGTGCTTCCTCTTGCACGAGCTTTTTTGATGAACTTCCTCAGAGGAAGAAGCTGGGGAAGACAGCGCAAAAGGGGTTTCCTGTGGGAGTATATTCTGAGGCCCTTGCGCCTGATGTTCGCCAGGAGCGACTTGTGTACATAGCGGTCCAGAGGAGGGTGGGGAGAGTGATAGCACAGGATCACCAGTCAACGCCAGAGCCTTCTCCATTAGCTGGAAGGCCGGTCCACCTGAAGAGGGGTGAGTGTCCAGGACAGGGGTCACCCCTCTCCTAAGTGGCTCAGCCTGCCAACTCGGAGTCCCTGGATGGCCGTGGAACACCAAATTACGTATGCCACAGCTGACATCCTGGGTTGTAACAAAACTCTCCTGCCACGAAGGCAACTACGGCTCCTTAGTGAGGTCCATAAAGGGAACTACTGGAATTACCCCCCTGGCTGCTGTGCGTTTTTCCTGGCCGTAGCGTCTTTTTTTTTTACAATCTTTCTTACCATCTAACCCTGCTCTAAGACTAAAGGACCATCCCTGAGTGACGAATAAGGACCACAGGCAAACAATTCCAGCCTCGTCAATAAGAAGTAAAGCTACTTGCTGTCCTACATCAGAACCCTGTACCTTGAGAAGAAATAAAGTTTCTTACCATCTAACCCTGCTCTAAGACTAAAGGACCATCCCTGAGTGACGAATAAGGACCACAGGCAAACAATTCCAGCCTCTTCAATAAGAAGTAAAGCTACTTGCTGTCCTACATCAGAACTCTGTACCTTGGGAAGCAATAAAGTACTTGTTTCCCCCACCAAGTAGTAAAGCTGATACTTCTCAAATTTATTTCCTATATGTATTAAAAATCTGCTACCTAGCCAGGTTACCCAGCAGCCATACCCCTCCCTAGCCCTGCATAAACACGTTATCTTGGCCTTGCTTAGCCACCTATAACTGTAAATTGCCCCTTCCTCTCCCTCCATAATAGCTTTCTATGATCTCAGTCTCTCCCCCACCCCCAGCATAGCTCATACACACTTCTTTTTTCCCTTCCAGGCTAGCTCACTCTACTAGTCCTGTTTTATACTTTCACCCTTCTTTGTCTCCTTGCATCATTCCCAAGTACAGCTCTGTTGTACTAGACTGCCTATACACCTCTTAGTCTACCTGCTGCACCCCTCAGCTTTCTGCCCTTTGCTACCCCTCTTCCATCACCACTTCAGATTATCTCAACCTACACTCACCCTTACTTATCAGTAAGGTGAATTGCAGTAGCCTGCTGCTCACTGACTGTTCTCTCGGACTCTCTCCTCCTTACCTGTCCAAACCCTACAACTGTTCCTCCTACACTCTGCCTCTTGCTCTTGATAACTTTTCCACCCCTCCACCACCTGTTTCTTTTTCCCTCCTCCTCATTACACACTAATAAGTTACTCCTACTAGAATCTCGATCACCTATCCTAGGCTTCTCTGGCCCTCCTCTATTCCACCTGCCTGCACCTAGTCTCCCTTCCCTCATCACTTCCTCTACAAGTCTATTAATACTCAAAGCCCTGCATGGCGCCATCTTTACTACTGGAATTACCCCCTGGCAGCTGTGCATTTTTCCTGGCCATAGTGTCTTTTTATTTTACAATGTAAGTTTGCTCATTGCTTTTTTGTATTGAAAGCAAACTATAATATGTCGAGTCATTGCTTGAACTCCAGTCTAGCCTGTTAAAACACATTTAAGTTTCAAGGTCGCTGTTACATTATTGTGGGCTGTTATTTTTCATCTGTTTTTTTTTTTTTTTATGCTTTCCGACGTGTATTTTTGTTGCTAGCCGATATTGCCTTGTAGTAACACTCTAAATGTTAGACCAGCCTGACAATTTGTGATGAGCGACTAAGAGTTTTGTATGCACTGTTCAGTTGCCTTATTTTCTGTATGTAAAGGTGATTTTCAACTGCGCTTCCCAGGTGGAGTTGATGCATGTTACTCCACTCCTGTTACACAGCGCTATGGTAACCCTTGGTATTTCACTCTCACTTTAGAGGGTTACTCGCAGTACTTTTTGTCTATCAGTAGCTCGCTTGGCTACTAAGTTGAAACTAGCCTGAAATAACATATTTTATCATTCTAAGGCGGTCTGGGTTAATTTTCCTGGAAAAGCTCATTTTTACTTGTGAGTGCTTGTTTATTTGTTTTTTCTTTTCTATCCTCTTCCTGCCCAGCTGAGTGGACTTGCTTTCAACTCACACCCCATTTTTATCTCTTATTCCTCTATAGCCTGAGGGAGTCTGTGTCTCCAATTGCCAGCGACACATTAGTTCGGACTGGAGAAACTGTTGGTGTGAACTCAACTCAGTGCAAAAGCGCTTCCAACACACTATTTAACGAGCGTCTCTTAAACAACCTTAACTATCTCTGATTTAGCTTAAATACGCACTGAAAAGCGTATACTTGCGGCTAATATGAAATCAGTGCTGCACACTCCAACGCTTAAGTGGTGTATTAGCATGAGAACTCGGAACCCTCTCAGTTACACTCACCACCAATAGGATGGCGTTCCACAATTTAAGGTAGATCTAGCAGGGTCTGCGTACTAGCTACTAACAAGCGTTGGGTGAGGATTGAGCTTGCACCTAGCCTCCCTTCTCAATCCTCTTATTTCCTATTGCAGTGTCCTCTGAATTAGCGTGGGTAGTATAGTTAGTTTTCCTTGTGTAGATATCTTACCTTAGGAGCCGTCTTGGGTAAAGTGAGTTTTTTTTCATGTATTTATATTTTGTCTGCATAAATGCACTACTGAATTACATGCATTGTTGAAACAGCCTATTACAGTCCTTATGTGCTATAGCCTATTGCATGGACTATTGTGTTTCTGACTATTCCTATACTGTACATGTTAACAATAATATGTGAACTAGCCTGTTACCTATACTATAATAAGTGTTAAGGGTTAGTCTACCGACTGAATTGCTTGCATTGCTACTTTAACTTAGAAGGCTGTTGCACTGAAATGATCGATGTGCTGCATATTTGTACTGACTAAAATGCCTATATCTTGTATCTAAATTAACCAGATTTCTCCCCACTCTATTTCTTATTTCTTTTCTCTCCAACCCTCCCAGCTTTCTTACCATCTAACCCTGCTCTAAGACTAAAGGACCATCCCTGAGTGACGAATAAGGAACACAGGCAAATAATTCCAGCCTCTTCAATAAGAAGTAAAGCTACTTGCTGTCCTACATAAAAACCCTGTACCTTGGGAAGCAATAAAGTACGTGTTTCCCCCACCAAGTAGTAAAGCTGATACTTCTCAAATGTATTTCCTATATGTATTAAAAATCTGCTACCTAGCCAGGTTACCCAGCAGCCATACCTCTCCCTAGCCCTGCATAAAAACGTTCTCTTGGTCTTGCTTAGCCACCTATAACTGTAAATTGCCCCTTCCTCTCCCTCCATAATAGCTTTCTATGATCTCAGTCTCTCCCCCACCCCTAGCATAGCTCCTACACACATCTTTTTTTCCTTCCAGGCTAGCTCCCTCTACTAGTCCTGTTTTATACTTTCATCCTTCTTTGTCTCCTTGCATCATTCCCAAGTACAGCTCTGTTGTACTAGACTGCCTATACACCTCTTAGTCTACCTGCTGCACCCCTCAGCTTTCTGCCCTTTGCTACCCCTCTTCCATCACCACTTCAGATTATCTCAACCTACACTCACCCTTACTTACCAGTAAGGTGAATTGCAGTAGCCTGCTGCTCACTGATTGTTCTCTCAGACTGTCTCCTCCTTACCTGTCTGAACCAGCTCCATTTGCTCTGCGGGCTCACTCCGCTCCCCTACCCTGCCCCCAGCACTCCTACATTTATTCCCCCATCTCTCCACCCACCTATTCCAATTACCCAATAGCTCTTCTTCCCGCCTTACAACTGCTCTTAATCCACCCAGTCTAATTTACCCAACTTCAGCCTCTGCTTATTCACTCCATCTACCCAACTCCTCCCTCTCCTCTCATACATCTCCTCCATCACATCTCCCTCAATATTCTATTCCCACATCCCTCACAACTATATTCCTGCCTCCTTCATATAACTTCAGACAAACTACTCCTCTTTCCAATGTCAGTCTTCATCTTCAAACATACTCTCTACTTCAGCTGACATTCCTATCTCTCTCCCTTTGCATAATCATGCTTTCCTCAATCCTCCAGCAACTCAAAGCCCCTTGCTTCCTCCTTCTCTTTCTGATTCCTTCATGCTATATCAGCTCATACTCCTCATTTGCTTATCCAATCCCACCAACAAAAATAACATACACTGAAAACTTCCTTCACCCTAACTCTTACTCTCACTTCCATTCCATCTCATCTTATCTTATCCCGCCCAATCAACTCTACCTGTTCCACTATAAAATCTTCTCCCCTACTGCCAATACATTTATGCACAAAATAACCTTACATCCAACTAAACTCTCAATCTGTAAACCTAAATGTCTTAAGTCTTTTCCATTCAACAACATATTCTTAGCTGGAGATATCTACCCCAACCCTGGTCCCATTCTCTTTGCTAACAATAATTACCCAGCCCCATCTCCCCCCCTCCCAAACACATTGAAAATCTTCACCATGAACTCCCAAAGTCTCAATAACAAAGTCCACCTCTTCCAGGCTTGGTTAACCCATAACCAACCAGACATCTTAGCCATTAACAAGATACTTCCCCCTGGATACCACATTCTTAAAATGACCGACCAATTAAAAAAGGTGGTGGCTCTGCCATAGCCTTCTCTAAATCACTTACTGTAATTCCCCTCCAAATTCCAGTTCCTCAATTCAAAAATACTGAACTCACAGCTGGACTACTGAAACTAAATAGACACAAAAATATCTGTATTATTGCCCTATATATCTCCCCTGGGAACAATATCCCTATCCTCGAAGACATTCTCCAATGGGCATCTACTAAAGTTAACTACGAAACATACATCTTAGGTGATATAAATATCGACTGGAACAAAATCAACTCTCTCTCTCCCTCCCAAGCCATCAACCTTTACAACTTCACTCAAACAATACACCATATAACCCGACCCAACAAAATTAACCCTCCCCCCCCCCAGGATCCTCTATTGACTGGATCCTAGTCTCCAATCCAAATAAAATCACTAATTCTGGAACAATTCCTGATACTATTAGTGACCACCTCCCAGCCTTTATTCATCGCACTACCAACTCTTCTCCTCACCAACACCAATACATCCTAACTTGTAATCTTAGTGACTTTAACCCTACAACCTTCTCAAACCTATTCAAACAAATGAACTGGCAAGACCTTAAAACTCTCCCTCCTGATGCTGCTATCGACTACTTCAACTCTGTCTTCTTAGATACACTAAACTCTCTTGCCCCTATCAGAAATAAAAAGGTAAAAATAAATACTGCTCCTTGGTTATCTAAACATACTAAACAAATTATGCATCAAAGGGACAAACGATGGATGCTGTTCCAAAACAATAAACTGCCCAATACCTTGCTCCAATATAAGCAACTATGTAACCAAGTAAAACAACAAATCACCAAGGACAAAAAATCCTATTGCATCAACCTCCAGTCTAATAATAACAATAACCCCAAGAAATTCTGGAATTCAATAAACTCTCTCCTTAATCCCGGCTCCAAGAATAATCCCTGTCCTGATCCAAGTAAATCTGACCTAGAACTATGCTCAGAATTTAACTCTTTCATCATACAAACAATATCTGACCTAACCAAGACCTTCCCCAGCAATAACCCAGCTGTTCCCCTATCTTCTCCCTCCAATTCCCCCAATAACCCTCCCTTCAGGTTCGAGCTCAAACCTGTCTCAACTAACTTTATAAAAAGACTTCTGTCTAAACTTAAACCCTGCACTAATGCCCCTGACAATATTCCCTCCACTTTCCTAAAACGTGCTGCAGATGGGATAGCACTCCCAATCAGCATCATTATCAATAGATCTATTAACGAATCTTACGTCCCCAAACTCTGGCGCTCAGCTTACATTCTTCCTCTTCACAAAGGAGGCAAGAACACCAACATCACAAATTTCCGCCCTATCGCTCTACTCTCACCAGTCTCTAAAATCTTAGAAAAGTGCATCCACTACCAACGTATGCCTTTTCTAACCCAAAACCATCTTCTTACACCAACTCAACATGGCTTCCACTCTGGCCATAGTACTACTACTGCTCTACTCTCCTTCTTAGAAACTATCAATCAAGCCCGAGATTCAGGTCACCTGGTCTCTACTGTTTTGCTTGCTCTCTCTAAAGCTTTCGATACTGTTTCTCATAAACACCTTCTCCTTCACCTCTCAAACCTGCATCTCTCACCTAACACTCTATCCTGGTTCTCTAGCTACTTATCAGACAGGTCTCAGGCAGTCAAATGGAGAAACTCCATCTCCTCCTTCTTACCTACCCCAACTGGTGTACCGCAGGGATCCATCCTTGGACCCATGCTATTTAATATTTTCATTAATCATTAATCATTGCTATCCCCAATGCCAAAATTATTCAATACGCAGACGACTCAACCTTAGTCTGCTCTGCCTCAAACATCTCTGAACTGCTCCTCAAAACCCAAGCTGCTTTCTCAACCACTGAAAACCGGATGCACCAAAATCACCTCTCCCTTAACACTAACAAATCCAAAATTCTCCTCTTCTCCCCCAGAAAGTCCTACTCCTATGATAAAGATACTTTCAAAGTCCTTAG
The DNA here is from genome assembly GCF_019279795.1 of Protopterus annectens. Taxonomy (NCBI): domain Eukaryota; kingdom Metazoa; phylum Chordata; order Ceratodontiformes; family Protopteridae; genus Protopterus; species Protopterus annectens. Next base: position 1,921,386,132 of record NC_056743.1, on the reverse strand, counting down.
TCACTCCAACTCCACTATTGAAGTGGTTCCCTCTGCCAAACTTCTCGGTGTTACAGTCAACGAATTCCTTAAGTTTGGCATACATATTCAACAAAATATTAAGAAAACCCACCAAAAACTAGGTATGCTACATAGGAACAATCGTTTTCTCTCTCACTCCACCAGGCACACTTGGCCACTACCTACCTTTTGCCCTCATTATTATATGGAGCCCCTCTCCTAACCAACCTGTCATCCTCTATCACCTCCAAACTAGAAAGCTGCTATAACAAAATCTCTAAATTTGCCTCCAACAGTAAAAATTCCACCCATCATTGCCTTTCCCTTCAATCCCTAAACTGGCTAGAACTACCAAACTACCTAAACTCTCTGCAGCTCACCACAGCACACAAACTTATATTTCATCCAACTAACTGTCCTGCTCTAGCTAACATCCTTCCATCCTACATCCCCAACTGAACTCTCAGATCTGAACATCAAAACCTGATTGCTATCAACAAACCTAAAAGTCCAGCTGGCCAACTTCTCCTCTCTTTCACTATTGGCAAGGCTTGGAACTCTCTCCCTTCCTCTCTAAGAACAATAGCAAACTCTGAAAATTTAAAAACTCAGCTTTTCAAACATCTGTCCACCAAATGGAAATGCACCTGTCTTTACCCTACCTAAAAACTGTACAAGAACACACCGATATCCTACCTAGAGTGTAAAAAGGTGAGACAGTGCATATAGTCTACCCCACCTAAAAACTACCCAAGAACAAACTGATATCCTACCTAGAGTGTACCCTAGCACTCAAAATGTCCTACAGCTATTTATCCTTGAACCCCTTTGTGTAAATATTGTAAATAGATTCACACTTTAAAACGAATGCATGCAAAAAGTCTTCACATTGATATCCTACCTAAAGTGTACCCTACCTAGAGTGTACCCTAGCACTCAAAATGTCCTACAGCTATTTATCCTTGAACCCCTTTGTGCATATATTGTAAACAGATTTACACTTTAAAACAAATGCATGCAAAAAGTCCTCTTAACTCTCTTCTCAATGTGCATATATAATGCATTTTCTCAAATTACTCTATAAGACTAGCTTTATAATTGTATAACCTTTTTAGAAAAACCTTAGTGTAATTGTATTTGACTATTTGTAATAGTGAATGTTCCTATTGTACAAACTGGACTCCTCAATGTATCACTTATATTTTTCATGTTTTTGTAATTTGTATTTTTGGAGCTTTTCTCCCCGGGCCTCCGCTGAAAATGAGATGGATTGGTAGATTTTCATGCATATTTGGGCCAGACCACTGATTTTTTTTTAAATTTGAGATGGATATGTCTGACACTGGGATACATTTTCTAGACGTTCACATTTCTCTAACTGACAGTGGCCTGGATACCTGCATATATAGGAAGGATATGCATACAAATAAATATCTTCATAAGAGCAGTATGCATGCCAAGCACACTTTTACAGGTATCACTAGGAGTCAATATATACGAGACAGTAGGCTCAACACCAGATTGGACTCCTGTGTTAAACAAATGGACCAAATGACCAATGAGTTTTTGGCAAGGGGTTATGATGTTAGTGAATTAATTGTAGTTGGAGATGATGTAATGAGACTGAGGGATGGAGAGACTAAACCATTCTTCTCATGTAGCACTGACAGTGGTGATGTACAACAAGAAAGGAATGGTACACAACCCCTTAGATATTTAATGACATATAGCAGAGCAAGTGAATCACTTGAGAGAATTATTAGGGATAATTGGGATATATTGAAAGCTATACCTGGCCATGAAAAATGGCTCCCTAAAAAAACCCTATTCACGTATAAGAATTGTGAAAATGTAAAACAACGTTTATGCTATAAAGATTTCTCCCTAAATAAAAAGGATTGTGTCAATTATAATACCAAAGGAACTGTAACATGTTATAATTGTTCTTGCTGTTCAAGTATATGTTATTCCAATGAATTGGTGCATCCTGTTGCTAAAAGAAAATTTGTATTTAACTCTACAGCTTCCTGTAATTCATCTTTTGTTGTATATCTGGCTACCTGCACATTATGTTTAGGATTTTATGTAGGAAAATCAGCAAGAAGACTAAGTGACAGGATAATAGAACACAGATAGGATATATGTAGGGGTATAGAGACCAACTCCCTCGCAAAACATGTACAGGGGCAGGGTGCTTCGCATCAGTTTGTATTTAGGGTCATTGAATTTTTATATCCACATATTAGACGTAGTGATATTATTAATAAACTTGACACAAAAGAATATGAATGGATAGTCCGCTTATATGCTGATATATATCCAGGTTTAAATAAACAGGTGACCCTTAAACCTGTTTTAAAGTCTACATAACAAATGGTTTAATAAGGAAATTCTATCCTGTTTTGAATTATTGCCTTTTTACAAATTATTATATGTTCTTTTACATAATTTTTATTTATTCCTTATGTATTTAATTTTTTAATTAATATGCTTGTGTGATAGGATGGGATGTGTCACATGTTTTAACAATTTCTAATATTTAAATGGATGCTTGTTTTAAATTTTTTGAAATACTGACAAAGGACTTGATGTCTGAAAGCTTTATTTGGAATAAACAGTTCACGTTGTGAAGAGTGCTTTGTTGTTTTATACTGACTATAGAAATGCCAACAGAGCTCTGCAGTTCAGAAGTACTGGTCCCAGAAGGATTTGAAGAGTTCCTTAATCAGATTCTTCTGCAATCTGGTGAAATGTGCTAGATAATTCAGCAACCTCAGTGCAAAGGTCGATGAAGCATATACACGCTTCCCAAATCTGTTCAGCACCCTGGACCCTCTGTTAGGGAGATGGACAGATGAACTCTGTTCCGCAAGTTCTTTCTTTGTGGCCACTGCCATGACCATGGCATCCACTGTTACTCCCTTGCTCCAAATCTCTCTTCCTTTCGGTGGTGCCACAATGCTGTCTGGTTTCTTTGGGATTGGCTCAACAGTATCAGGGTCCTTTCATGCCTGCCAAGAGATCAAATCAATGAGCTCATCATTAGGCGGGGTCACCCAGGAGGTAGATGGGCCAGACTCAAAGGCTTCCAGGAATACTGATTCCTCTTGGGAAGGGTTATCGGTAGACCAACCACTCCTTTGTTTGAAGATCTCGAGAATGTCTCCAAAGGAGACATCATCAGTTGGTGATCTTGGAGACCCTTTCCCCTCATCAAAATTGGTATCTTCAGTGACCAAGTCTCTTCCTAGGGACTTCTTGGGTTGTTTGGGAAAAGTATCAGAAGAAATAAAAATACCCTGCTGGGTAGCCTGGTGACTTTGGGCTGGCTGTCCCTTTGGAGAAGAATGAAGAGGCTCAAGGCACAGAGACATATGGGCTCCAGAAGGGAATTGTGAGGGGGGTGGAACCGTTTGTCCCCCAGAAGCAAAGAGCACTCTCTCTGCTACCTCAAGGCAGAGCACTTCGGGGAGAAGGTGGCCAATGGAGCAGAGAAGACATCCTTCTGGCCCATCGGCTCCCCTCTGACCTGAAGGCAGTCTACTTGAGGCAGAAGTCAGAGGTGAGCTGCCCAATGCTGAGGTTCCAAGGGGTAGAGATGGCTCTGACAACTTCGGAGTTGACTCTAACACCTCAGATCTGACAGTGATGCTTCAGCTCAGAGTGTGCACACAGAGAAAGCATCAGAGCCAAAGATATGAAGATACAACAATCTTCACATCTGACACAAAGGGTCCTGGAAGACTCAGATCCAAGGATTCTGAAGCATAAGTTGAATCAGAGAAGGAACCAAGATGGGGGATGTAGTACTAGTAAACGTCTCTGCACCCGAAGGGGTAGGAGCCTGGAGAACTCCCATTTGAATTTGTGCTGAGAGGAATTTCCTCATCATCCTATACACATCAGCTTCTGTCAAGCTCCTGAAGAATGAGAGGATAAGGCAATTGACGGGGACCTGGAACTCTGGCATCTTTCCAAGAATGGAGATGGCACTCTGAAAGGTACAGCATCCAAGGATGATGCATACCTTGTTAAGGGTAAGTGCTGCTTTGGATCTGATGCTACTGAATCCACAGAAGCAGATATGACATCTGACACTAACTGATCTTACGATTTAGACTTTGGATCGATCTTTTTAGACAGTTTTCAAACTGGCTTCTTTGCTGGATCCAAGGATGGAGTAGAATATTCAGACAGATCAGATGGCCTTTTCCTGTGCTCTTTTTTGTCCTGTTTAGGGGGTTGAGCCACAGGTAGTGACTCCAAAAAGGTCACAGGAAGTAGACCTTTTAGATTTAGCTTGATTGTGTGATCTAAAAGTGCTCAAGGATTAAATGACTTACAGATGTCACAGGCAATTTTTAAATTATCAAGGCCTAAGCAATAGAAGTACAGATCATGCGAATCAGACAAGGGAAGCTTATGTCCACACTGCTTACATTTTTAAAGCTTGAAAGCTTTTCTGCCATTTTTCACTGTAAATCTATCTAAAGGAATAAAGAAACACAGAAAAATATATTTTTTAAGAAGCTACCAATGATGGTGTAAAAGGGAACAGGATAAGCTACAACGATGGTGTTAAGGGGAGAAAAATAAATACCTACAATGATATTAAGAAATACACAACATCAGTGTAGGTAAGGAGGATACAAGTATATATACATATATACACATATACACATATATATATATATATATATATATATATAAAGGAAAAAGTAAGAAACTATAGATAAACTCTGAAAAAATGTAATTAACTGACTAACTTCACCATCACTTGAGAGCTCAAAGAGACGATGTCCGAATGTGAAAGTGGCAAATGAGATGGATCATTGGAAGTTACTAGGCTAATGGACATAGGGCCCTTACAAGCCTAGCCAAGTTCTTACCCTTATTTCCACGATCAGCACCTTCTGCCCCTGTCCAAGAGGGACACAGGTGGAACCCCCAGGGTGAATTCACGGTCACCTATCCAGTCATCCAGACTGCGTTTGAAGAGGGCCAAAGAGGTGCTCTGTTTCACAAGAAGTGGGAGTCTGTTCCAAAGGTTTGGTAACCTCTGGGAGACAAATCTGTCCCTCTAGCAGGTTTTATTAATGTCACACACCAGGTTAAGGTCTTTAGAGCGAGTAACCCATGTACCATTTGACTTACGGATATGCAGCATTTCTAATAAAGCAGGGACAGAGATTGCCTTGTATGCAAGGCAGAGATCACCTCTGAGTAGTCTGTATGAAACATAATAAAGTGACAGTGATTACAGACAATCCCCATTGGAAAGAGCATTATGGATAAGGGAGGAGTTCAAGAGCTTTAGTTGCCATGAGCTGTAAAAACGGCCAATTTCGATCCGAGGGTGAGAGCCAAACTCAACTGTTGAGGAATGAATAAAAATTGACAACATCAGATGTAAATTTGAGTCAAAAAATTTACCATAACACTAGATGTTCAAACAGGCAGGTGCCTTTTTATACCAGCATATCAAATGACAGCTATGTTCTTGTTTTGCCTAAAGTCAGTCTCACCTACACCATATTTTACCTGGGATGTTTTTTGCCCTCCATTTGTACTACATCTGCTATTTTCCCTGTGTATCTGTCTACACCTATTGGCATTTTGATACCACTGTATTCTTAGTCACTAGATAATACATTATTTCAACATTTGGCTCGTTTACTATTTTGTTCTGCAGCTGGAACCTTTAGATGTTCATCATTGGATAACTGCTGCAGTAGTGTAAGTTGTACGGGCTATATACTGTCAAGGATATGACAAATGGCCAGCATCCAAACCTTTAGGGCACCCTTTATGTACCCTAACCAGTGAAGGCCTCAATAATAGTCAAATAAAGTCAGTGGTTAAGACAACAAACATTCAGAATTATCTTGCCATCAAAGTCTGCTCTTCCTGCAGGCTTCGGGGGAATTAAGGGTTGGCTAGCATTTCACTAAGACTGGGCAGAAAAGTACACTTCTGGAGAAAACCTTTGACTCTGCCTAACTTTCTGTGGAAAACTCTATTTTTCCAGAGAAAAGTTCATATCTAAGCTAGAAAATGTATTTTTAGTGGTTGTCACTAAAATTGTCTCTGGAAATATTTTATTTACCTTACCTAATAAGGGAAAACTTTTTAAAAACCACTTTTTTATGTAAATCTTGATTATTTTTGTATTAGAAATTAAAGACAGAGGCTTGAACTAGTAGTTTTGAGATTTGTAACTAAAATGTTTACCTCAAAACCAGTGTGAGGAAAGCTTCCAAGGTAACATATGACTTAGGTGAGACTGACCAAAAGATAATATAAAAACTGAGAAGTTGGAAGCTCTTCATTATAGTTATGAACAGTAAGATAAAATCAGTTAAAATGGTTGTAGCCCCTTTAGTTTTATTTATATATATATATATATATATATATATATATATATATATATATATATATATATATATTTCTATACATATGGTTTACAGTCACACATTCCTCAATCATACATTTTACCGACTTTTCTCAGCGAATCCTGTAATGCTGAATGGTCAGAATGTCGTAAAAACACTGAAATTGACATTTCTGACCACTCTACACCCCAAAATGAGTGCTAACATGGGTCATAAATGGGACGGGATTTTGGGATTCGCAACACTTGCAATCGCATTTTGAGATGTTGCTGCACTTCTTTCGGCCATAAAAACTCTTCCATCCACCGGTCGATCATATGCATGTACACCTATATATATATATATATATATATATATATATATATATATCTGTGTATAAATATATATATATATATATATATATATATATATATATATATATATATATATATATATATATATGGGTGTACTTTGCTTGATGGAAAACTCACTTCACTGAAAATGAAATTACTAGGACCACTTCACTGAAAGCTCACTTCACTGAAAACTCACTTAACTGAAACTCATTTCATTGAAAGTTATATATGGCCTTTTCCCCACTGTAGTCCGATCCTGGAGTTAGTATATATAGTAAGGGAGGGTGTGGGGGGCACAGCCCCCCACACTAGGGGGTGTGAGGGGCAAAGCCCCCCACATATGTTGGTTATATATTCTCTTCTGGAAACAGTTATTCATTAGACTTGTAAGTATCACTGTGTATAGTTTAAAATGTTTATATGTGGGGTCTACGCTCCCCACACCCCCCAATGTGGGGGGCTGTGTCCCCCACACCCCCCTTACTTTATATACTAACTCCAGGATCGCACTACAGTGGGGAAAAGGCCATTTATAACTTTCAATGAAATGAGTTTCAGTCAAGTGAGTTTTCAGTGAAGTGAGCTTTCATTGAAGTGGTCTCACTGATTTGACTTTCAGTGAAGTGAGTTTTCCATCAAGCGAAGTACACCCATATATATATATATATATATATATATATATATATATATATATATATATATATATATGTGTGTGTGTGTGTGTACAGGTCAAGCATATTTTTCTCAACCAGCTGAGAAGTTATAGATTATAATTAATAAAAAGTTGATGGAATTTATTTGACAGGAGAAGAGGGCAAGAGTTATGTGGGTTAAGCTTTTTCCCCGTATAGAACAAGGTAGATTAGGATTACCTGATTTGAAGGGATACTTTACAGACACACAGTTAATGCTCATGTACATAACAGAAGCAGAAGGTTAGAAATCAAAGTGGAAAGGGACAATGATGAATCGGGGAGAGGTATTTAGAAGAAAGGAGACAGTAGGATTTTGGTGGATGTCCTTAAAAAAATAATAGCAACCAAACAAAATAACATGAATAGAACAATGATGATTCAGAGGAAAGCGGTATGCAAGAAAATGCTGCAGAGAAGTAAAAAGAAAGTAAGATTTTGGATGCAGGCCATAAGGAAAATAATAACAACTATACAGAATAACAACATTAACAGAAGGAAGCAGAACGTAAGAAAATACTAGTATTTTTAGATTTTGATGCATAGAAGGCATTCTATAGAATCAGCTGGGATTGTGTGCTTAGGGCAAGAGAAGCATTTTTATTCCCTGATAGAATAATAGGGCCAATGAGAGGACTACATGAAAGGTCATAGGCAATAATTAAGATGGGAGGGTTCCTCTATGAAAAGATTTGTTTGATCAGATAAACCAGACAGGGGCACTCTCTTTCCTCTTTATTTGCTTTATATTTAGAGCCACTGGCAGAGAAGATAAGGGACTCACAAATTCAAGGATGTAAGTGGTATCACGGTCAAGAAAAGTTAGCTTTATTTGTAGATGATATTATATTCTACTTGATAAATCCAGAAAAGAGCATTTCAGTATTGTGGAAGTTTCAAGTTGTTTTCAGGATTTAAAATAAATGAAGGTAAAACAAATGCTACAGCAGTGAACTATGTATCCACAAATTAATTGGTTCAATAATGCCCATACCTGTGGAGACATGATAAAGATGAAGCATTTAGATATATGAATTAAAAATGTTTCTATTACAGCAGTTAAGGATATGTGAGAAGAAACTAAATGAAAAAAAATACAAAAAAAATGAATTAGAAGCTCTTGTTGACAGATATGGATAGTAAACAAATAATGAACATGTTTCTAGTAGCTCTAGGTTTATATATGGATCAGGCATATTTTTATCACTCAGAGTAGAAGTAGTAGACCATATTTAATAAACAGTTGAAATTAATTATTTGGGAGGAGAAGATGGCAACAGTTAAGTGGGGTGAGTTGTTTCCCCTGACACAACAAAGTAGGTTAGGATTACCTAATTTCAAAGGATATTTTAGCACTACACAGTTATGACTCATACATAACACAATGAAGATTAGAAATCAAAGTGAAAGACAAGATCCACCCTGTCCAACACAAACTGCTCCAACCCAATTATCAGAACATAATATCCCCACTATCTTCATCCCTGGCAAATCAACAGCAGCAAAACCAACCATCTTTTAATGCTAAATATTAATATTAGAAGTATCAAAAATAAAATACCTGAACTCCAGGCCACAAGAGCACACTACTCCCCAGATATAGTTGCTTTAACAGAAACCTGGCTAAATAAAAACATAACTAACTCAGACATTCTCCCTACCAGCTATAATATCATTAGACAAGACAGACCACTTCGTAAAGGGGGTGGAACTGCGTTACTGTATAATACCAAACTCCTACCCCTCCCCCAATAATTGGGACATACTTAACTCACAATTTCAACTTCACCCTAAAAAGATCATCACCATGATTGTGATCTATATTCCACCTGGTAATACACCTGCTAGCCTTGAAGACTTCTTATCCTGGTGTTCTTCCACATACTCACAAGAAACCCTTATTCTGGGGGATTTCAACCTAGATTGGGTCACCTGTATATCAGAACCACCAAGTAATATAATAAATCTCCATGGCTACCAGCAGCTAGTCCAAATTCCAACTAAATGTGATAAAAAAATCTAAAAGGGAATCCATCCTTGACTTCGTCCTAACAACCCCACATTGTACCCCCACACAGGCAGTCTCCCAGATACCTTAAGTGACCACAACATAATACACCTTATACGTAGTAGAAGAAGCCTATGCAAAACCACTAACTAGAAATCCACTAGAAACACAAAAAATTTCTCTCCTGAGGTTCTCAATACTCTATACTCTATAACTGTCACTGGACCCCTCTAAAACCCTCCTACTAGACCAGGCTGTAGCATATTTCAACAAAACATTTCTACAACACCTACACACTGTCACTCCATTGCGCAAAATCAAGGTTAGAACCTCTACAAACCCCTGGCTCAGTGAAGAAACCAAACAAATCCTCAAGTCCAGAGACACTGCCTGGCTTTACTATCAAAAAAACAAAGAAACACAAAGCCTAACTAAATACCAAGAACTGTGCAACTGTGCAAAAAATGCATTAGGCTGGACAGAAAATCCAACTACATGACATTACAAACTATATACCAACACAACCCCCAAAAATTTTGGAAAAATGTAAACCAGCTACTATAACCCACCCAAAAGGCCACCCTCAAACCAACCACCCCTGACACTAAAGTTCCCATCGAAACGTAATTCCAGTCCCAATTTGTGAACTCAATTCTTTTCTTAGTATCACAGGACAGTTCCAACCTCATTATCCCCCCAACACAAATAATACTAATACAAGCTTTACCCTCAAAACAGTTTCCACCCCCTCAATCAAAAGCATGCTCTCCAAACTAAAAACCTCATCAACAGCAGCCGACCTACTCCCCAGCTATTTCTTGAAACTCACAACAGATGCTATTGCTATCCCAGTCTCCACTCTCATAAACAGATCAATTGTTGAAAACTATGTGCCCACATTCTGGAAAATATCCTATGTACCTCTCAAATGTACAGGTTTTTGTAGACTGTCCAGATTTTTGCCTCATATTTTTGGCATGTTCCTCCTAAAATCTGTACTTTTCTGGCAAATAGCTGAGGATTGAAGTCATTAAATAATGACAAGCATTTGAGTTTAAGACTTTACATCCTTCAGAAAGTTCATGCTAATGCAAAACCTATTATTCTATCAATTTTCTAAGTTTGTAAGAGCAATATTTAAAATCTGTCCCATTTGTCCCCCCCCCCCCATCATTTTAGGCTTTGTCCAGATTTTTTGCTCTAAGAGGTTGAGAGGTATACACCCATACATAAAGGCGGGACTTCCACTGAACTAAATAACTATAGACCCATTGCTATACTCTCCCCCCCTGGCCAAAATTCTAGAAAAATGCATCCATACCCAGGTGCTAAAATATCTCCTAGACAACAACATCCTGCCACCTACTCAACATGGTTTCAGAACTGCCCATAGTACCCCTACAGCCCTCCTCTGCTTCACAGATGCAATAAACCATCTCAAAAATGAAAGCCTGCAAGTGTCAACTCTTTTTTTTGGATATGTCCAAAGCATTCGACACAGTCTCACATCAAATCCTGCTAAACAAACTAAACCAATATCACCTATCAAATTCCACTTTTACCTGGTTCCAAAGCTACTTAACTGACAGGTACCAGGCTGTGAAATGGGGAAATTCTCTCTCTTCTCAGCTGCCCATACCTATAGGAGTCCCACAGGGACTGTTCACAATCTTCACAAATGACCTCCATACCTCCACACAGCATGCATCTATCATTCAGTATGCAGATGATGCTACCTTAATCTGTGCTGCACAAAACATTCCCACCCTCCTGCAAACAACTCAACTAGCATTCTCTGACACTGAAAACTACCTTACCAAAGTCCAACTTATCCTCAATCCAAAGAAAACTCAGCTTATGATTATAAGCAGTTCTAACAAAAACAATGATAACAGTCAATTCACTATCTACTCCACAAATGCTACTCCAATCACTCCAGTGGCACATGTTAAGCTACTGGGAATAACCATAGACTCCCACCTAAAATTTGACAGTCATCCAACCTTTATTTATTTATTATTTATTTTACATTTGTTTACCGGGCTAGTCTAACTGGATATATGTCCATTTTCAGTAGAGGCCCGAGGAGAAAAGCTCCGAGACAATAACAAGGACAGAAAAAAAACATTTATACAAATAATCCACAAGAAGTAGAGATTACAAAAAAATAATTCTATAGTCCCCAAGAAAAAAATGTTAAATACAAGAATAATTACATGAGTAAACAATTGAATGCAAGTAAAATATTTTTTTTTTTTTTGTAGAGAGCCAAAAAAGAAATAGTTCTTGTTCAGTTTCAGTAAGCATAAAAAATACAAAATAAAAATGTATATAAGGAAAAGCAAAAAGATATTTAATATCCATAGAACTTCATACTTCAAATTCAACTTAATTATTAAAATAGTACATGCCAAACTGGGATCACTCTGCCGTATTAAACAGTTTCTTACCAACAACACAAGATCAGCCATTGCTCGCTCCCAGCTTCTATCCACCCTACTCTATGCATCTCCCATTCTGATTATTCTCAACAAAACTGAACTAAGCAAAATGGAAGCCTGCTATAACAGAATTGCCTGCTTTGCTGCAAATTGCTCATACAGACCTCATCACCGTACTGCTTTGAGCCATCTCCACTGGCTTGAACTGCCCAACCTCCTAACCTACAATCAGCCCTGCCTCTGTCACTCTATTACATACCCAGTAAATATCCTGCCCTCAAAAACCTAGTACAACATCACTCAGCAAAAAAGCCTCTTAGAGCATCAAGCAAACTACTACTAGAAGTCACCAACAGCTATAATAGCTTTGGAGACACACTATATAGTAGTTCAGTGGCTAAAAAATAGAACTCTTTCTCCACTAGCATACAAAACACATCATCCAAAGCCTCCTTTAAAAAACTCATTAGACAACATCTCAAGCAAAGTTGGCAGTGCCATGACTGCTCCCCAGGCTAGTGTAAGTGGATAAGGTACACATACTAAGCCTAGAGTACTTGATAACAGTTTTCACTCTTACTCACAAACACTGGCTAATGTACAGTGCATGTACTGTACCTATGTACTATGTATGTATTCTACCTATGTTCCAAATTTCAGCTGTATACCACAAATGTATTAATTACCTTTATTTTTAAATTAATGTTTTCTTGTTTCTTCTCTCTACTGTAACTGCTGATGTGCTGCATACCAACTGTGTGTATACTGATCATGTCTAAATATCTAAATGTATCTATAATTATTTTTCTGTGTGGAGCTTTTCTCCCCGGGCCCCTGTTGAAAAGGGCCTTTTCGGCTCAGTCAGCCACCCCCGGTTAACAAATGTAAAACAAATAATAAATAAAGAAGATGATGAAATAGTGTGTGTGTGTGTGGGGGGGGGGCAATAAAAAAAGGGAAGGGGACAGTAGGATTTTGGATGCAGACCCTTGAGGAGAATAACAAAAATAATACAGAATATTATAGTTAAAGATTAGCAGAAAGTATTTTAATAACCAAGCTGATATGGGGATGGACAACGGAACTTTTATCATTAGGGATGATTGCAAGTAGAGGCATAGAGAATAGGCAGGAGGGACCTGAAATTTATTGGAGACTATTAGCAAAGGAACCAAGGTATTGGGAACAAATATCTACAGAGAGAGAGAGGCCAAGCAGATGTTCAGATTGCAGGTTAAAGACTGCCTTTTCCACCACGGATTGATAGATTATAGCAAAGAAAAAGGTAATGGGGAGTGCTAAGTGAAAGGGCAGCTCTGGCTGAGATTTTATTTGCTGTTAAAGAATGTATAATTAAGGGACGTATAAAATATTGCATGATAAAAATCAATCAGAAGAGGTAAGATAAGATTGGGAAGAGAGAATGGAAGGGCAATATACTAAGAAACAGTAGGAAGACATCTTTATGGCTCTCAGGTATGCAACAACATCCAGAAGGTTTATGATTTTTGCATACATGTGTTTTTCATAGATATTTTGATATCCCAATCAGACTTCAGAGAAAATTTCCTGTGGCATATAGCAATTGCTAGAGGTGTAGTAGGAAGAGAGATGTAATTGGGTACATTTTTGAGAAAGCAATGAGCTGATAAATTTTGTCAGAAATGTTGGGAAAGGAAATGATTCTTCAGAGCTGCATTAAAAGATCCAAATTGCCTAGACATAGTAACGCCTTAGTAAGTTTAATGCTATTGACTGCCAAAAAGCAATTACTAGAAAATGGAAATCAAAATCTAGACCAACTATAATTGAAATAGTGAATATTGTAAATATTGTAAAGGATACAAAGAACTGGAGGTGGTACCTTTATCAAAGTGAAGGAGCAAATTACACAGAAATAAATGGAATTTATGGGGACAATACATGCAGACTGTTCTAGAGGAGTGAGGTTTAAAGGAATGCACAATGTGAGCAATTTATGTAATGTTGGAGTGAAAGATAATTGTTAAGAAGAAAACATATATGTATAATACAGGAAAATAATGAAAATGTTACTATGGTTTGTTTTCTCTATTAATGTATGTGCGGTGGTGGTGCTGCAGTAGCGTTGTCACCTCACAGTGAGACACTGTCCGGTTCGATTCTCAGCTAGAGCGTCTTCTGCGTGGAGACATACGTGAATGGGCGTACCTTCGTTGAAGGTTGTGCATCAGGGCTGGCAACGCGGTACGTAAAAATCAACTGCCAATCATTAGCGGACCGTAAAAATCAACTGCCAATCATTAGCAGACCAGAGTTCCGCTGTGGTGACCCCTAACCGGGAAAAGCCGAAAGACACAACAACAACATCAATGTCATTGATTAAAATGTGAGAATTTAATAAAGTTGGCAAAGAAGAGCTGGCAGGCTCATGGTCTAAAAATATTGTCTCAGTATGGTACATGCTATAATGGTATGTGCCATTAGAGGGTATATGCTCCAGAATATGGCAGCTTCAGTGAAAAATTGGCAAAATAAGAGAAGGAAGGAAGGAGAGTATAACTGTTGACCTACTGAGGATGGTCACTGACATCAGGCTGCATTAATTATGGGTTTGTTAATAAGCAGTACCATATAACAAAGGAAAAGTTGTAGAAATATGAATTTTCAACTAAATGACATTACTCATTTTACTGGGTCTCAAAAAAGAGAGAAAAAGATAGGTAGGAGAACCTGCAAGATAAAATGTGCAAGCCTGGTAGGCCCAGCTGGATGTGAAGACGGTGTTCATTTATGTACAGACAAAATAAATGTGACAAAATGTTATAAGTCTTGCTGCACTACTTCAGCCAGTGTCAAGACCATACTAGGGAAAGGAATTACAGCACTGCCTGTCTCTGCTAGGGGTAGCAAGGGAGCATCTGTGGTGCTTGTCTTAACATTAAGGTGTACAGTTCACATAAGTGAATTCATGAATTGCACTACCTACCCTAACAGCCGTTAAATCCCATGGTATGTGGGTCCTAGGCAGTGTGTTTGATTCAAGGTACACAGGTGATCTACTGACCTTCTTACAGACAGCTAGTCGTTCTATACTATACCAGATCTTCACTAACACTCCATCCACATTCTCAGTACCACAGATTCATCTCCTTTTTTTTTTTAAACTAACCATTGGCCAAACTGTAGAATATCTACCATCACCTTCAGATCATTCAGATAATCTAAAAAGCCCTCACTTTTAGTACAATTTTTCACTTAGTTTCAGGAAAGCTCTAATGCCCCCTGTCCAATGCATACTGAATACATTACAGTTAGAAAGTATTTCCCTACTATAATCAGGAGTAGCACACAGTCTCCAGCTCATTTGAGGTTAGGGAGGAAATTAAAGCAAATAAAAGAAGTACAGCACTGCCAACTTTTAAAATCCTAAACACTCATTCCATTTGGGTCAATTTCTGTACCCTTAGGAGTAGCTGCAAAAAGTTATTCAACGAGACCAAAGCTGACTGTCTGAAAATCCTGCAGACAACTGCACAGGGTAACCCCAGAAGGTTTGAGCATGAGATGTGCAACCACACTGCTAAAAATACAGTAGCTAATAACCTCAAGCTATTATTTATTTTTTTATTATTTATTTATTGTCATTTGTTAACCAGGTTGGTCCAACTGAGCCAATGGTCCATTTTCAGTGGAGACCAGAGGAGAAAAGCTCCAATTACAATTGCAATCATTCCAAAAAGGAAATTACATCATAAAAGGAATAAATAAAAGGAATTTATACAACAAAAGATGTTAACACAATTAAACTGCTTTGTACAAGTTTTTATATAAATGTAGTTATGTACAGTATCAACATGATGGTGTGGAAGCAAGGAGAAACAAGGAATTACTTACTCCTAGAGGGAGATGGAAATGTTTTCAAAGGAAGTGGGGGAAGAAGAGAAGAAAGAGAAAAAATGGTGAGTATAAGGAAGTGAAGAAGGTTGGAGCTGGACAGGGACAGGACCAGGTGTAATGTAGGTAGTGCTTGAGTGCTAGTTTGAATTGGGACTTATGAGGGATACTTCTTATATTGTCAACAAGGGAGCTCCAGGAGTGAGCAACTGAGTATTTATATAATGACTTCCCATTGTTTTTCAATGGTTTGTATATGTCCAGAAGATGTTTGTCTGATGAACAGAGTTGGTGTCAAGGGTTATATGGTGATACAATATTAGCAACTGATGGCCAGTCTGTGGGGTTATAAAGAACTGAGTGTATTATATGCAGTTCTGGAAGGAGAAGTTGTTTTGGGAATTCAGGCCATTGCAAAGATTTAAGGGCAAGGCAGTGATGGGATTTATAGGAAAGGTTAGCAGTAAATTTAGCTATTTTATTATAGGATTGTTCTAGTTTGCTGAGAAGAGAAGACTGAAGGTAAGTGAGGACTGGGACTGCATATAAAAGACTAGATAAGAGGAGAGATAAGGCTGGGGAGGGTTTAGATGAGTTAGAAATAAATTATGATTTTGGTACAACAGGCCACGTTTTTGGTGTTTTTTTTATACATAGATTGATATGTATGTAAAATTTTAGTTCATCATCAATGGTAACACCAAATAATTTGGTGTGTGTTGTTTGGGTCTGATGATGGTGTTGTTGAGGGAGGTAATGAAGAAAGAAGATTTATGTTGTACAAGGTTTTTAGGAAGGAATAGCAAACGTTTAGTTTTTTAGGGGGTTTAATATTAACTGATTGTCAGTGAGCCAGGTCTCAATGGAAGTGAAAGTGTCTTGGGTATAAGAAAGGAATTCAGGGATGGTGTGGGCAGTGGTTATGAGGGTGGAGTCATCAGCATATTGTAAAAGGGTTGAGAGGTTAGTAGCAGATATTGAACAAGGGAGGACCCAGGATAGAGCCTTGGGGAACACCAGTTTGATGGGTATAAAAGGAGAGGTGACGGTTTGCCAGCATAGAGATTGATGTCTGTTAGATAAATAACTAGAGAACCAGGATATAGAGAGGGGGAAAGATGAAGATCAGAAAGTTTAGTTAACAGTTTAGAGTGGGAGACAGTATCGAAGGCCTTCGAGAGGTCAAGCAATAGACAGGAGAGAAGTAGGTTGCTATCGCGGGCTTCTGCCACAGTTTGGGTGAAAGAGAGCAGTGCGGTAGATGTGCTGTGATGGGGTCTAAAACCATGCTGGGTGGGAGTTAGGAGATAATTTTCAAGCAAGTGTTTAATAGCTGGGAGTGAACACATTTTTAAAGTATCTTGGAACGTGGGGATAGTATAGCTATCAGGTGACAGTTTGGGGGTCAATGGATTTACCCCCTTTGTGGAGACGGATTGTGTAAAAGGATTTCCATATGTCGGGAATGAGAGCCTTGGTGATTGAGTGATTAATAAAGATAGAAACAGGGTAGGCAATAAATCTGGCTGTAATTTTAAGGAATGGGGAGGTAAACTGATAACAGAGTATGTGCAAGGTTTGAGTTTGTTCAATTGGGATTTAATAAAGGAAACGGGAACAGGTTGCAAGAAGAAAGTATTAGAGGAAGGACTGTGAGATAGAGGCAGAGAAGAGGCAGTGGGACTGAGTTGAGTTAGTCTTTGAATTGTGTCTATGAAATAATTGTTTAAAAGGGTAGCAGTTTCTGTGACGGTATTGAGAGGGAAGGGGTGGGAGTGGGAGGGGTACTAGGATGAAGAATTTTATTAACAGTGGACCAACATTTCTTAGGGTTAGTATGTGGGCTGCAAGTGTTTGGAAGAAAAGAATGATTTTTTATCTTTGATAATTAGTAACCAACTACTTTCCCCACAAAATATTGTTTTCCATTTTTGCCAGTGTTAATATCCAGTCCCCCTCCACCTACTCAAAATTCCTTCTCTATGTCCAACTTCTAAAATGAAGAGATAACCTCAATAGATTTATTCTATCCTTCAGATTCGGGCAAGTCTCATTCAAGAAAGTGATAAAAAGAGTAAACAATATTCCAGAGTGTGGGATAACTAGACTAGATGGACTAAAGTCCAAGTCTCTCAGGACCTGCAGCATTTTCATTACTTTTCCATTCCTACATATCACAAATGTCTCCCTAGCAAATGGATTATTTGTAGAGATACAGAAATCTTCCACAATTATAGCAGTCCCGGAAAAAGGTAAGGTCTTGTACTATAAAATAAATAAATATACACGTTTCATCTGTGTTGTCCATTTTCATTCTTCGTCAACTGTCGGGTTAGAATCTGATCCTTGGATCTGACTTGGCTGCTTCTTCCAATTTGTGGAACACTGAAACTCTCAAGCTCCTCCCTTTGCCTACAATTCCCAAGTCACCTAACATACTTCAGATCTTGTTTGCTTCCCCTTACACCTGCAAAGCAGTAGGAAAAGATAAAATAACAAAATCTGGGACTCAAACAAAAGGAACAGTAGTTCCTGCAGCATCTTTTGATCTTTCCAAGAGTCAAATAAGGAAGGGATTGGTGGGAGGGAAGTTGAGAAAGAATTAAAATGCACAACTCAGATGGAATGTTATGGTGAGTACATAACCTTTTTATTTGATGTTATCATTTTAATTCATTCCTCAACTGTTGGGACAGAGTCCTCAGCTACCTAAATCCTGGGAGGACTCTAAGGAAGGATATTCCTGAGCACCATTGAGCCAAATACTGCTCTTCCCCTACAGACCAGATCCAGTCTGTAATAAGCAATAAAGTTAAGAGGATTAGCCCAAGTTGCAGCTGCACAAATATAATTCAAGAAAGTTCTAGATAAAAAGCTTGAAGAAGTTGCCATCAATCTAGGGGAATGGGCTTTTGGTGGTTTTGGTAAAGGCAAACACACTTTTTGGTATACATAAGTAATCCAATCAGTTAACCATTTGGCTAAAGTTATTTTAGACACTGGTTTGCCTAATTTTGCTTCTGAAAAAAACAAATAATTGTTCTGATTTCTTTAAACGTTTGGTTCTGTGAAAATAAAAAGTAATTGTCAGTGAACATCAAAGAGGTGTAACATATATTCTCCTTTATTTGAGAAATTTGGAAAGAAAACTGTTAGGTTGAAAACCTGATTGATACTGGATTCTGACACCACCTTAGGAAGATCGAAATGACTGGCACATTAAGGTACTCTGTTCTTATGCACAAATCAAATAAGGAGGTTTAGATGACAAAGCCTGTAATTCCAATGCTCTTCTTACAGAAGTAATAGTAACTAAAAAAGACAGTTTTACAAGTCATGAATTTTAGATCATACTCAGCTGATGGTTCAAAAGGGGGTTGGGTTAATGGCAAAACAATGTTTAAAACCCTAGGGGGAGCGGGATCTTTAACCGAGGTCTAAGTAGGAAAGTTCCTTTGAGAAAGGCTTTGCAAAGTTTGGAGGATGCTAAGGTTGAATTATTTATTCGTATATGAAAATTAGAAATGGCAGCTAGATGTACTCTTACAGTAGAGGACGTTGCGCCTTCATTGAAAATTTTAGCTAAAAAGTCAAAAACCATAGGAATTGGTGCTGAAAATGGGTCTAAATTCTTTTTGTATGCCCAAACAACAAATCTTTTCCATTTACTTTTGTAAAGTTTCCTGGTGGAAGCTTTTTGGGATGATAAAAGAGTGTGACAGACAGGTAACTAGAGCTTGGGCTGCCTAACAATCAGTGGAACTGGAGAAACCATGTGGTCAGTTTGAGGTCTGGAATGTCCTGATGAGTCATTTCTGTCAACTAAGACAGTAGGTCTGGAGTTGTATCCAGGATCCAGGGTGGACAAAGAAGATGAGGCCAAAGGAAGGGAAAGCAGATCTGAAGAGGCAGTAAGGGGAAATGAGGATAACTTATGCTGCTCTTCAACTGAGATGCATTCTGAAGACATTTGGGGAGTAGGGGTAATGGGGGATAGGTGTAAAGGAGATTGGGGGGCAAGTTGTTAAGTACAGCATCCCTCAGTAACTTCCCCAGAGAGGGGATAAGGGCAAAGAACCTGCTACACTTGTTGCTGAGGGGAGATGCAAAAAGGTTGCAGCATGGTTGGTCCCTTCAATGGAAAATCCTCTTCACCACTTTCATGTTGAGACACCACTTGTAAGGCATTAGAATAGACCTGCTTAACTTGTCTGCAATCACACTGGACTTCCCAGAATGTGCACTGCTATCAGAAAATGACTGGTTGAGATCACCCATTGGAACACTCTCATAGCTTCTTGACACAGGGGGTATTTGGTTTCCTCTTCTTTGTTGAGGTACTAGACCATGACATACTGCCCATCTGGACTGCAATAGTCCATTTGATGAGAGTATCTTGAAAGGCCTGCAACACAGCTCTCATTTCCAGGACATAGACATGCATGTTGGCCTCTTCATGGGACCATGTGTCTTGGACTGTCTTTCCTAAGAAGTGCCTCCCCACTGAATCTGGGAGACGTCTGTGGTCACTATGGCCTTGGGTTGAGGAAGAACAAAAGGAAGACCTTCTTGAACTCAACGAACATACCCACCATAGGCTTGTGTTATTTTGACCTGACTGGATAATGGCTGATGAAGGACAAACCATTGAGTTTCATGAGTCCACTGAAGAATCCTCATATGGTAACTTGCCAACAGTACCAGAACGACTGCCACTGACATGGATCCCAAAGCATGGAGGATCAGTTGAGCTGAAAGAGAAGAACTTTGAATGATCTTTTTGACCTGGAACTGAATACTCTTAACTCTGGACACATGGAGAGAAGCTGTTTCAGTGACTGTATTGAGAAAGGCACTGATGAATTCCAAAATTTGTGCTGGTTTGAGATGAGATTTGTTGTAATTGACTAAAATCCCATGGAAACACTTGGAATCCTTGCAGTCTCAAGTAAGCTGCTACTACTGCCATACATTTGAAACACCCTGGGGGCTGTGGTGAGATCAAAGGGCAAAGCTCTGAATTGGTAATGACTGGTTGGTTCCCAGTCGGAAGCATGGATATCTTGGACCATCTGATCATTTTGATGTGACAGTATGAATCCTGAAGATCTATCAACCACATCCAGATGTCCTTGTGCAGAAATGACAGATTGGACTGAACTGTGACCATCCAGAACTTTATGTACTGAACTAATTGATTTAGACTGCTGAGATCCAAAACTGGTCTCTAGTCCCCTGTTTTCTTTGGCACTAAAAAGAATCTTTAATAAGTTCTGGACTCTTTCTTGTCTGCTGGGACCTCTTGGATGACTTTTTTCCTAGCAGCTTGTTTATTTCTACTGCTGTTGCTTCCCTCTAATTGGGTGGAACATCAGGGATTCTGTTTACTACTAGCAAGAGTGGATGGGAAAAGTCTATTATATAACCTCTGGATATTTTCCTCTGCACCCAAGAATCTTTTATAATTCCTAGCCAGGCTCAATGGTGCAAGGATAGGTGAACAGTGACTACCTCCAGAGATGGACAATCAGGCCTCCTTTCAGAAGTGTTGATAGGATATGTCAGAGAAAGTATCTCTGGATCCCTGGTTATGAGGACCACTTCTGCCACAGTGATGACATCTTCCATTAGAGTTCCCCTCTCTGCCCCTGGGGGGAACTGTCTCCACATGGATCTTGGAAGGAACCCTGGGATTTTTTGAACCACATTTTCCATCTGTCTCGGTTCCTAGAAAACGTCTGTTGAGGTTTCGAAAAACGTATGCCCATACCAAACGGGGGGTTTCCTTCCTGCTCACACTTAGAGTGTGTGCCTTTTACTTTGGGGTCAAATAAGAATCTTCTGTCAAAAGGAACATTGATGGAGGAAGATTTAAAGGGTTTTGCAATGTCACACAAGTGCATCTAGGCATGTCTTCCGATGGAAATACATGAACCCACCTCCTCTGAGCTACCTTCAGCTACATTGGAGATAAGCCTCATTGACAAGTTTGAAATGGGCTGAAGGGTAGCCAAATGTGAAGCAACAGTGCTCTGTCCCTCTAAGGATATGTTGCAGTGAGAGATTGGGAAAGATCTTTAATCAAATCCATCTGAGGTCTGATAAAATGTGCCAAGTAGTTCAGAGACCTAAGAGTAAAAGTTGCTGAAGCACAGACATTCTTCCCAATCTGTCCAGTACCCTAGACTCCCTGCTAGTTCCATCGTACAGGTTGCCTTGTTCCAATATGTTCTATCATTTGGTGGTGCCAGAATCCTAGCTGGTCTCTTAGGAATAGGCTTGATGGTATCAGGCTCCTTCCATGGCCATCGAGAGACCAAATCAAAGAGCTCATCTTGCAGTCACCCAGGATGTAGGCAGGCCAGTTCCAAAGGCATCCAGGAATACAGACCCCTCTTAGGAGGGGTTGTTATGGGACCAACCACCCCTTTGTTTTAGAAGTTATAAGATGTCTCAAAATGAAACATCAGTAGGTGGTGAACTAGGGAACATCCCCCCTCATCAAAGTCGATATCTTCTGTAACAGACTCTTGTGGAGAGTCCAAGTGCCTTCTTTTACACTTTCTCTTTCTGATAACCTCTTCAGTGGGATGCTACAGAGAAGTATCACAAGAGATTACTATACCCTGCTGGGTGTTCTGGAGACTGGTTTGGGCTGACTGTCCCAGTGGCAAAGCTGACTGAAGCTCTACACGCAGTGTCAAATGGAGTTGGGTAGTTGGAGCTGAAGAGGGAAGATAAGTCTGAACAACTGGGACAGCAAAAGCTCTCTCCAGTACCTTGTGTGCAGACTGCCTCAGAGAAAAGGAAACTGACAGATCTGATAAGGCATGCTTACAGACCACTGGCTCCCTCTACCCAAAGGCAAACTACTTGAAGAAGGAGTTGGAGCAGAGCTGTCTAGTGCCAAAACTCCAAGGGGCAGAGATGGTTCTGATAGCTTTGGAGTTGATACAACACCCCAGATCTGGCGCCGACCCTACAGCTCCAAGAGTCATCTGGCTCCGAAGTGCTTGGCGATGGGTCACTCAGAGATGCCACCAGAGGTGAAGACACCAGCATCTTCATGTCTGAGGCAGACAACACTGGGATTTTTGAATCTGATGGCTCCAAAATCAAAGGTCAGATCAGATAAGGAGCCAATAATGAGACATTAGTACTGACAAGGGTCTCTGAACCTAATAGGGTCGGAGACAGAAAAACTCTAATTTGAATCTGCGTCAAGAGGAATTTCCTCATCATTCTGCTCACATTGGCTTCTGTCAGATTCTTGGATGATTGTACAGATGATGCTAAATGCACTCGCTTGAAGCAATCCTTAAAATGGTGAACATCGACATTTGTGCCATAACAGAGACCTGGTTCAAGGCAGCAGAAAGCACCCCTGCACTATCAGGCTACAACTCATTCCACACCTTTCAGCCCCAGAACTTAGACCAAAGCTCCAAAGGCGGTGGTGTTTCCATATTCATAAAGGATGCGCACACCTCCAGACTGGTAGCCCAACATAACACATCTGAGATACTTCAGGTGCAGCTAACATTGGGTAAGACAGCAATTCAGGTCATAGCCTGCTATAGGTTCCCAACCATGTTCCAAGACTCACACTCCACGTTCCTAAGCACTCTGGAGAATATTAGGGTCCAACCTAACACTCTCATACTGGGCGACTTTAACTACCCCTCCATTAACTGGGAAAACTACTCATGTACCAATAAACATGCCTAACGTTTCCTGGAATTCATTAATTCCAATGCCCTGGACCAGCTCATTCTTACCCCCACTAGAGGTGGCAACATCCTTGACCTGGCCATTACTAACATGGACAACCATTGCTCTACACCAATAGTCAACTCCACCCTGGTTAGATCACACCACAAACTAACCACCTTGGAAATCCACATCCCTTCCACCCCAGCCAACCCCGCAAAGGTAACCAGCATGAAAAACTTCTCCAAAGCTCCTAAAAACAGAGGTGGCTTACTTCACGGCACCCATGCAAATGAAGAAAAGTTGCATGACCGCCAAATCATACACCAATGCACTGTACGAACACGTACACAAATGCATGGATCTCACCATACCCAATAAAACCAAGATGCTCTCCTCCAAAAAAAGGAAGCCAATCTGGTGGTCCCCTGCCATAAACAAACTCTACAACAGAAGGAGGAAACTGATGTGGAATAAGGTGAAGTCCCAAGATTGGAAAAACTCCCTTATCAGCTTCAACAAAAAGTTGAGTTCCCTCATCAAATCCTCTAAAGCTAGCTATGAAAACAGAAGTGCAGCAGATAGTAAAGACAACCACAAGGCCTTCTATAGTCATGCAAAGAATCTCCATGGCAATACCCATATTTGCTCTGAGCTACTGCATAATGGTACATCCTATACTGAGCCAACAGATATTGCCAATGTACTGGCCGACAGATTCAGTACCAAATTTACCCCCCCCCCCAAAGGACCAGTCACAATACCAGTAGATTGCCAAGCACCCAGTATTACTGCTGCACAGGTTTAAACAGCACTGTCCAAGGCCAAGAATTCAGATTCTATGGGACCTGACAATACCCCTCGCTGTGTTCTACATGAACTACAGAGTGAACTGGCACCTCAACTGTGTCCCTTGTTAAATCACAGCTTCACCTCAGGCTTTGTTCCTACCGAATGGTGCACTGCTACAGTCATCCCTCTCCACAAAGGAGGAGCGGCTACAGACCCTGGGAACTATTGCCCTATTAGCCTGACGAGTCTGATATGCAAAGCTGTGGAACACATCATCATGGACCTAATAAACTAGGATATAGGGAATCTCCAAACTCTGGATCCCACACAGTTTGGTTTTGTGAAGGGTAGAGCATGCCTGCTCAACTTGGTCAACTACTCTGAGTCAGTCACCAGAGCTCTGGATGAAGGCAAGGTGATTCCATACAGCCTAACTTGATCTGGCCAAGGCCTTTGATACTATTCCCCACTCAGGAATCATAGAAAAACTCAATAAAACTAGGCATCAACCCCTACATCACTAGGTGGGTTGCAAATTGCCTCACAGGTAGAACCCACAGTGTGAAAGTAGCTGACTCTAAGTCAGACTGCCGACCAGTCATGAGTGGAGTCCCACAGGATTCGGTCCTGTGTCCTCTCCTGTTTGCTATCTACTTCTCTGAAGACCAGGCCAACACGAAGGGACTCTGGCTGACAAAGTTTGCAGACAATTGCAAGTTGGGAGCAATTAACTCCCCAAGTGATGTTGACATCCTACAGAAAGGCCTCACTGAGACCAACGACTGGTCAATGCTAAAAAATGTGTCGTCATCCCCTTTGGGAAAAACTCGGTTCCCATGAATTACCACATCAATCGTAGTCCGCTGAACACAGAAGGCATTATAAGAGATCTGGGAACACATGCTGACAGCAACCTCTCTTTTGAACACCACATTGCCACTGAGGTCAGAAAGTCCTTCTATGTGGCACATCTCATTACTAAGAGTTTTGCATCCAGGAAGAAACAGGTCATTGTCTCCCTCTACTCTTCCCTCATTAGGCCAATCATTGTGTACAATGCCCCATTTGGCATGTACCTCACTAAACGCCTGCAACAGCTGGAAAGCTGCAAAAGTACCTCACAAAGAGGATCCTAGGCCTTAAACATTTGTCCTATATGGACAGACTTAAAAAACTCCAACTATTCTCTGTCTCATATCGGCTACTTAGAGGCAATCTCTGCTTGACTTACAAAGCCATGTCTGACCCAGCTGTGTTAGAAATGCTACATCTAAAGAAATCCTAATCCCTCCGCACCACATGCTCCAGAGACCTCAACCTCATTACCACAATCAACAGAACATGCTGGAGGGACAAGTTCATAACCCAGAGACTGCCCATGCTATGGAATAGACTTCCCATACATGTCAAGCAGAGCACATCACTGGCCCTCTTCAAGAGAAATCTTGATGAGTGGATGAGAAATAGAAAATTCACCCCAGCGATTACTCCAGTGGCTTTACTCGACAGGGGCACTGGGAACTAAGGTCGGGTGGCACGATGCCAGGGTAATCCTATGGGCTAGGCTTGTAAAAGCTCCAGGGCCATTAGCCTAGTACACACCTATGAAGATGGTCTAGAGTGTTGTCGCAGTAAACGTTCCAAAAAAAGGGGAAGGAAGCTGAGAAGAGACAGGATTTGGTAACAGTTACAGTGATCGGTTCTCAGGAGATTC